>NC_027749.1:10639270-10661778 GCF_000695525.1 Brassica oleracea var. oleracea | reverse complement strand
CCCCCCCCCCCCCCACGAACAATGAACATTGACAAATCAAAAGAGGAGGAGGAGGGAGGAAAGGAACATACAGATTTGTGGAGGGGCCTCTAGCGAAGCAGATTCGAACGCACAAAGAAGCAATTATCCCAACGACCACGAAGATTAGAGTTGTTATTAGGAATCCCATCTTTGATCCTCAATTCCTGCAGGCGAACATAAATTAATTAATCACACGTGATTCTAATCGACAACAGTTAAAGCCAGCCCTTGGGCGGCCAGAGGAGAAAGTGTCTGAGATCTCACAGATTCAAATGAAAGCTTCCTCTTGGATATGGAGGAGGACGATGGTGCGTGTCTTCTTCTTCTTCGGTATGATCTGGATTTGGATCCGTGCGAAGGGCCAAACAAATATTAGCACAATCTAACCTTTTTTATCCTTCTTATGTTCGTTCGGTTAAAGTCAAACTACAGTATTTATTTATATTTTTTTAACTTTTTTTTTTTTGGAGCTCATTGTCGCGTCGTTAAAAAAGTTTCTAATGTAAATTGATTACGAAAGAGAAAGAAACCCTACTCAATTTCGAACAATCACAAGTGACTTAACTATTCAAAAACGGAAACTATTTTCACCAAATTTTCTATCATCTAAAAAAAAGTAACATAAGACGATCTGCAACGAAGATCCTTACCTCACTTTATTTTATGCCAACAAAAACTCTTAAACTCCCTAGGTAAGGATTTGATTTACTAAGCTTTTAACTATTCACAGATCCCACTGATACAAGACAATCTGCGATTGGTTAATTTTTTTTTTTAAATCCGAAAAAAAAAATAATAAAATAATCATAACTACTATTTCTAAAAATTTGTGCCTTGAGTATCACCATTGCTGATGAACTAACATTCTTCAAGTCATGGTGAAGAAAAATGGTAAAAACGAAAGTTACTTTAATTAAAATCAACAGCTTCAGTTTTTTTAAGGGTATAAATTATCTTGAACAAAGGCCGGTTTTCTCTTGCTCACTTCCTTTGCTCTCCAATGCCTTTCACAACCATACTTGCCCCAACTCAGAAAGCTTCTCTTTACGTCCAGCAATAACTAGAATCTGAAGCTTGGTTCTGCATCCATTGCCCATGAAAACTTCTCCAGTAGAGACTTGGTGAATATCTACGACAATGAAAACAACATTTGAGTTTTTTTTAGCAAGGAGAGAAGGGGACATATTTGAGAGTTTAAGAAAAGCTTTTACCTTTTCGATTGCTACTTCATTACGTTTGCACCATGCGACTGTTATCCTAGGATCCAGGTAATTTATCTTAGACGTGCCAAGCGCCACGGTTTTCAAGTCCTCTTTTGTTTGCATGTCTCGTTTCATCTTCTCTATCTTTACTTCCTGTTGAGCTATCTTCTTCTCCCACCTACATTATTAACATTCAAAGGGGCATGACGTTAATGTTAAAAGACAGAAATAGATATCGAGAAGTGTCTGTCCACAAGTAGTAAGAGAGGAGTTTTATGTATGTTACGCGTTTGGATCTAAGTTTCTTGGCTTCTTTCCATCAGAACCTTCCACTGGTGGTTTCCCCTCTTTAGCTCGCTTGAGATTGGTTCTGAGCTCTCCAAGACCATTCTGCGGAATTACCAAAAAAAAAAAAACAGTAGGCATATATAATGAACCGAGAAGAAAAGCAGAGAAACTTCAAAAAGTTATCAAAAGCTTACAGGAAAAAAATTGTTTACCTGGAGCTCTTTTAATTTCGCATCCAGTTTTTCGATTTGTGAACTGTGCGACTTTGAGACAGCACGCTGATGATTACAGATTATGGCAACCTGAGATAGAGTTAAACCGCAAGTATTTCATGAATCTGACACATAGGTTATGTACACAGAACTCAAAATCACCAAGAGAATGAACAATCACTTACCTTCTTGTTTGCTTGCTGATAAACTACTACTTTCTGAGTAACATCTCCAGCTCCCATCTTTTCATTCAACTGTTAACACACATTAAAACAGAACATAGTTAGTGAAAAATTCTAAGGGAAATGGAGAAATATGAATACACATTAAAAGGGAACACGACTGTGAACATACCTGTTCATCCAATGTGAATGAAGCATTATATGTACGAAACACTTTAGCTGTGAGACCAGGTACAAGCTCTTTAAGATGAGCATTCAATTTGCTTGTGTCTAACTCATCAAATAGATCATCCTCTTTGGATTTTCCTGAATGGAACAAAAAAGCAAGTTATTTGGTTCAATCACGGAAAAAATAACCTATGATAAATACAATGTAATGTCCATAACTCACCAGCCTGGAATTGTCCAATGGCCTTGTAAACAAGAGGCTCAACCACGACTGTGTTCTCATACCGGATTGAATCTTTACCAAGAAAGTCAAACTGAGATGCAAAGGGAGAAATGTGTGAGATAATAGGTCTTTTTGCCTCAGTAGTGTATTCTTTCTCGTTGTATGAAAACAACTTATTTGATTTAATACCTTTATCTGATTTGGAGGAATACATTCCACATTTCCAACCTTTAATGTACAACAACCAACTGTGTCTGCCTCATCATCATCCTACAAATCAAGAGATAGAATATGAGCTTTCTTAAGAAAACATTCAGGTTACGCCTTCAATTATTTTCTCTATATCTTCTTTTCAATTTGCAAAATACTAAATCAAAAATTACTTTCTCATTTCCAGCCCTGAGTGCCAGTTTATCAATGAGATAAGTAGCAACGGCAATTTGCTTCTTTGCAACATCCTTGGATGTGAAATTCTTGGTGTAAGTTGCTCTTATACTGTCTATGTGGTTCTGCAGTTAGAGAAAAAAAAAACTGTTGCTTAAAAGAGAGAAACAGTAAGAACAAGCTTCAAAAAACGATGAAAGCTGATTGATTTACCGTCAGATTTCTGGCTTTCTCATACTTCTCCTTGTCGCTCATCCCTTTCAAGGCACTGCTAGCTGCCAAAAACACATACTTGAATTCTTTTGGGTTAATGGGATCATTCCAGAAAGCTAGCCACGTGACTGTGTTGTCATGCTTTACGTCTTTCCATCTGCAGAGTCACATCTCTCATAGCTTAGTAATATCATTATATAACGTTTTTCTATCTTCGATGTAAACCATGGGGGGAAAAACACAATACTTTTCACCAGGGATTGGACATTCTGGAACAGGAAAACCTTTTCCAATATTCATGGTGATATCAGATGGATGGATACGCTTCTTTAATTTTCCCATCTGAAAAAACAGAATAGACCATGCCTTAATTAAAGCCATCCAAACCCACAACGTCAAGGTCTATTGATCACAAAAATAAGTCTCCAAGAAAGGGAAATAACCTTGGGATGCTCTCCACGGCCTCTGAAGAGCCCAGGCGGTTCAACTCTGAAATTACCAACCTGAAAGATAAACAGAAGTCTGAGCGAGGAACTCTGACTTGGGAACAATGACAACGCTATGTGGAAAATTACCTTCTCTTTGACACCATCAACAACAGCCCACATATACTTCTCCTCTAGCTTCAGTTTTTCTTCTTTCAAAGCTTTTTTCTCCTGTTCAGATAAAAAAAATCAACAATAAGAAAACCAGTTCTGCGGCACCAATGCAATACAATGACTGTGCCAAGGAAACCACGGCAAGAAAAAAATCTTTCAAACTACCTCTGTGCTCATTTGTTTCTTCTTCTCTTTCTCTCTCAAATGCCACTCATATATGGGAGTGAAGTCACAATCATCTAACTTCTGTATCACATGCTTCTTCCCAAGCAGTTTTCGCCAGTCATTCCAAAAATTCTCCCTAAATTGCGGTTTAGTGTAATAGTCCGTCTCTTTCATCACTGCAAACATTGTTGCAACCTACATATCATCGACATATAATCAGCGTGGAAGATAATGCCTTATTGGAATAACAAAAGAAAAGCACACTGGATATTAAGATGAACCAAAAAAGCCATTTAAGACACAAGTATATAATCAGTACGATTGAGGGTATGGATGGAGAGGATAACCTCTTCTTGTTCGATTGTTAGGTCGACTGGCTTCCCCTTGTACAAAATCTTGATGCCGTGCGGCTTATATGGAGGCGGAAAGATTACACCGTTGTGCTCCAAGGTCGTCCACTTCGTTTGCCCGTCACTAGAGGAAGGTGAAGATTTGGAAGACGAGGAATATTTCGAATCCTTCGTTACTTTCTTTGAGTTTTTGTTCACTGTCCTGGACCTGGACGGAGGAGAAACTACTTTTGTAACTTTCGTCTTTGCAGCTGATGAACTAGAACTTCCTTTTACTGCTTTAGGCTTTGCTGAAGACACTTTACTGTTGGAGGACTCTGCTTTTAGTCTCTTGGATATTGGAACATCGTCATCATCATCAGAGCCATCTTCCTTGGTAGATACTGGTTTCGCTCTCTTTGCTGTAGGTGAAACCAAAACCCTTCCCTTATCAGCTGAACTCTCTGTTTTAACAGATTCTTGTTTCATTTTCCCTGAAGTACTTGAAGCTGAGACCTTGGGCTTCTTCAAGGAAGATTCATTTACAGGATGATTCTTCTCCAGAGGTCTCTTACCTGAGACTTTACAATCCGGCACTTCGCTCTTAACTGCAGAACCATTCTGATGCAGCTTTTTCGTCAAAGGTTTCTTTACATCCTTTTTGCTACCTGACATCCCACTACTGCCAGTCTTCTTTTGGAACACTGACGAGATTGGTTTTTCATCATCTGACTCGTCTTTTATGACTCTATCTGCTCCACCAAGAGGTCGACCGCCAGTATTCTTTTTCTCTGCCTGCGGTGAAGAAACCTGCTTCGAAGAGGCTGGACCTTTATTTGAGCGGCTGGAGTTCCCAGATAGTATAGAACTTAAAGGTCTCTCATCCTCAGAATCCTCACACTCGCTTTTACATTCAGACTGATCTTTCTGTGACTGGCTCCTATCCTTAACAGCAGAGGGCGTAGTTACATTCCGCAAGGGTGGCTTTGCTGGTGAAGCTTTAGAAGAAGAAGTTTTATTCAAAGGAGTGGTTCCATTGGGGCTAGTCACAGGAGACTTCAAAGGCAACACCTTGGTGGAAGACACTGCACTGCTCTTCTGAGTATTGGATTTTGAATTAGAAGCAGCACTAGTCCTCTTGAACACGATAGGCTTGTCATCATCGCTGTCCTCTTCATTCAGCAACGGTGACTTTGCTGTTGAAGCTTTAGAAGATGTCAATGCAGAAGTTTTATTGGAAGGAGTGGTTCCATTAGGGCTCGTCACAGGAGACTTCAAAGGAGACATTGCATTGCTTCTCTGAGGAGTGGATTTTGACTGATTCGAATTAGAAACAACACCACTTGTCCTCTTGTATACGATAGGCTTATCATCATCGCTGTCCTCTACACACTCATTTCCTATCACCGGGTTTGAAACAGTTTCGGTATCCATGTCCGGATGGAACAACGTCTGACCAAGAAGCAAAACAACAACAAAAATGTCAGAGCTTTCCAAAAATGAAAGACACACAAACAACATTACACGACTACAAGCATCGTAACTAACGCCCATGTTTCACTACATGGTGATTAGATGAAGACGTAACTGGATAACAACACAAATCGAAAAATCCCCAAATCCGTACACGAAACCCTAATTTGTGGATGATGATGAAAATTGAGCTGAATCGGATCAAATTTCGGAGGGTGAGTGTTGGATTGAAGAAGATACCTTCTTCTAGAGATTGAAGAAATTGTAGAGGGAAGCCTATATCTCCTTCGTATCTCTCTTGTGCTCTGGTGGTTTCTCTCGTTCCAGACGCCGCACAGACTAAGGCATGAGGAGACTCTCGACAGGTTAGAGAGTTCTACCGCTTGAGGGTTTTCGTTTCAACGACGTCGTATTCAGTCGCGCCAAATCTTTTCATTTTACCGCTTCACTGTTCCGGTTTGAAGTATACCGCCAGAGATTTTTTACTCTGACCGCCACGAACTTCTTTTTTCTTTTTGCCAAAATCCATTATAAAGATATAACATAAAAATATATTTATTAATTTTGTCCATATAGAGTGTAAATTAATCATTGGTTAGTTTGCTAAAAAATTTTTTTATAGGATGACATTAGAAAGTTTTAAATTTAAAGGGTGTGGTTAAGATTTTTTTTTAAAAAACTAATAGTTAAAAGTTAAAATAATTTTTAAAAATAGTTTTGGAAAGAATTTTCGGATTCGAAACAAAATTTTGAAGAAGAAAATTAATAAAAAAATTCAAATTGAAAAAATGCATTATTTAAGAATATTAAAAAACTTATTTTTTATTAAAATAATTATTTTTATGTTTGTACAATTACGATGGAAGAATCTTTTACTTTTTAATGAAATTTTTTTGATCATTTTCTTTTTATATATTTTCTTGGTGAAAAAATATTCATTCGGTGTTTTGAGAAAATTATCTTTTATTAAATTGTGAAGCATATTTGAGTAGACCACTCTGAAAAGAAGAAAAAAAAAATTCTTAAATAGTTATTTACTCCCCTCGTGATTATTACAATCTTATTAAATATAATATGGTATCATGTAAAATAACGTGCCAACAAATAATTGGTACTTTAAGAAAAAAATATGAAAAATTGGTGCTAGTCTACTAGATGAAACAACTTCCTATTAAGCAAAACAACATGTTATTTAACTAGGGATGGGCAAAAAATTAGAACTCAACCAAACTGATTCAGCCGAACCCAAATCAATCAAAACCAAATCAAAGTATATGTCTAAACCATTTGGTTACAGATTTTATCAATTCAAATTGTTTGGTTTGGTTTTTTTAAACCGAACCTAAAGTTTTTAATTATGTTAATTAAATATATTAATGATATTAAAATTTAACATATTTAACCGTTTAACTTAAACAAATAAACATAATTTTATGCATTTTACTTCTAAAATACAACTAAAAATAAATAAAGGAATCTAAATCTCACGTATTAACATCAAAACCAAAAATATATATAATATTCTAATTTCTGATAGAAAATCTGAACTTTCCCAATTTCAATATTTTCTATTTTTTTTTTAAATGGGGATATCTCTCTTTTTTATCTCTCTTTTTTGTTTGTTTCTATTTAAAAATCATAATAATATATTTTTAAGATGGTTGTGAGGATCTTATATTTCTTTTTTTTTTTTACTAAAGAGTACTCCATCTGTTTTACCATATAAATGATTTTAAAAGTATATATTTCAAAGATATAAGTTATTTTCCTCTATAATTTTTTATTTTATTGGATGATGTATAATCAATTATTTTTTGCAGTCTTTCTGATTAGTTGAATTATATTTAATTTATCTATTAAATAGTGGTTTTAGAAGATTGATAGTTTTTCTTCTTCTGAGTTTTATCTAAAATTACTTATTTTGAAACAAAAGTAATACTTAGTTAAAACTTAAAACTTAAAAACATGTAAAAGAGTAACTAAGCAAGGAGTTAAAACCAAACAGGTTTGAGAAGAAAATGGAGACATGATTAAGAGAATGTTTAATCTAGATTTAAGCTAACAACTGCATAGTAGAGAGAGTATTAACAGATCAGATACCACAGTCTCCAACCGTAATCCTTTGCTACCTAGTAGTACCTACTCGGACCAGAATCTTCACTTTCCTGCAAAGTTTCTGTTTCCAGAGGTGGTTCCCTTATCACCATTGAGTTCATCCTTTCACCCGCATCCATTGAGTCATTCTCCTCCATGCACACTCCAGTTTCTGCCACATCCATGGAAGCATCCAAGAGACAAAAATGTTAAGAGTCAACGACAAGGTACTAGCTTAGGAGAATGATTGTATTAAAGACTCATCCTTATTGGATGCAGTTTGTGTAAGAACAGGCTCAACCTCAGGTGAGATAGCAGTTTCTTTAGGAACTTCTGAGGCTAACACATCAGCCAGTTCAGTAGCCGGCTCAGTGAAAACAGGAACATTGCTGCCAGTCCCTTTGACCGGCTCAACTATAAAAAAATCGGACGTCCACTCAGTTGCAGGAGTTTCTTTCTCAGTCCCATCGAGATCGATATCTAGCTCTTCTATTTTCTCCTGCATTGAAATACAAAGACAATGAGACTGAAAAGGTTAAAAACTGTTCTGATCAAAGCTCTTAGATTTGCTTATATTTATCTTTACCCTTAGTTCTTCTATTTTCACAGCCAGCCTCTCAACTTGTGGTCCGTGAGATTCCGAGACAGTACGTTGATCATGGTCAGAAACGATGGCGACCTTAGGATATAACCAAACAATTCAGATGATAACACTCTTTCATTAGAGAAGTATTGTTGTTACATTACCTTCTCGTCTCCAGCCCTAAGGGATAGCTTATCTATAAGATATGTAGCAACCTCTGTTTCCTGTTTTGTTGCATCCTTGTCACTAAGATCTTTAGTGCATGCTTCTCTAAGGCGCTGCTAATAAATGGCAAGCTGCTGATTAGAAAAGGGAAGCAAAAACACCTTTAGAGGAATCAAATGCTCATTACCTTTAACGCACTGCTAGCTGCCAAGAATGCATACTTGAACACTTTTGGATTGATGGGATCATTCCAGAAAGCAAACCATGTCACAGTAGTGTCTTGCTTAACTTCTTTCCATCTGAAAAGAAACAATATTCTCAAAATCAAATCACAGAAAAAAACAAATGTGTCTTCTTCCACAAGAAACACAAAAGTTTAAAAATGACCTTTCACCAGGTATAGGGCATTCTGGAATGGGTGCATCTTTACCGATGTTGATTGTAATATCACAAGGACGAATCCGTTTTTTCAGTTTCCCCATCTATAAAGTAATAGTGCAGAGATAGCTATAGAAGTTAGGGTAACAAGGAAGAAAACTATTCTAAGTGTAATGTGGACTAGAGAGCCCACCAACAGAACACATATAATTCAAGAATAATGTAAAAACAAAAGAAGCAACACATACCTTAGGATGGTCTCCCCGGCCACGAAACAAGCCTGGGGGTTCAACTCTGAAATTTCCAGCCTGTATTATAGTTGCAACTTAATTAATCTCAGCAAATTCCAAAAAGCCAAAGATATATTCCTATCAACAATGTGACAATATTTACCATTTCTTTGACGCCATCAAGAACTGCCCACATGTATTTCTCTTCCTGCTTTAATTTCTCCTCCTTCAGAATTCTTTTCTCCTGCACATCATTAGCATATTATTACATAATCAACACCAACTTCAGGATAGCATATTAATAAGCTGTTTATATTATTAGAAAATGATTATTTACTTCTGCACTCATTTGTTTCCTTATCTCAATGTCCTGCATATACCATTCATATATGGAACTGAAATCACAATCATCTAAGTTTCTAATCACATGATTCTTTCCAAGTAGTTCCCTCCAATCATTCCAGAAATTCTCTCTGAATATTGGTTTATTGTAATAATCCGTTTTTCTCATCTTTGCAAACATAGTGGCAACCTGTAGAGACAAATGAATATAATATCAGCTCACAACTCATGAACTCCTGCATAAATTAAGCAAAGAAAGATCTATCATTCATGGGACAGAGAAAGAACCTCTTCTTGTTCAGGAGTTAAGTCAACTGGCTTTCCCTGATACAGTATCTTAACCCCATGACATTTATATGGAGGTGGAAAAAGAACACCATTGTGCACTAGCGTTGTCCATTTCTTTTGCCCATCTCGAAAAGGTAGCGCTTTATAATCTTTCACGCATTTGTTCTTAGCTATCTTTCTGGATGAAGAAGCTATCATTTTACTACCATTTGGCTTCTTCACGGATGATGGTTTTTTATTTGAGGGACCTGACCTCATTCTCGAAGCAATAGGGACATGATCATCCCCATCTGAGTTTTCTTCCCAAACAGTTGCTTGTTTAGCTTTCAACGGCTTGGATGCGTCCAGATTCTTCCCTTTGCTATCTGGAGTAGCTGCATTACCTAAAAGCTTAGGCCTCTTAACAAAAGATTGTTTCGAAGAACTTCCCTTCTCAAGAGGTCTCTTAGAAGGTGACTGAGAACTCTGCTCTTTAGGTTTTGAACCATTCCGTTTGATATTATCAACCAAAGCTCTCTTCTTGCTACTTGATGCACGCACGCTGATCTTTATCTGCACCGTCGATGACATTTGAACTTTAAGCCTGGCACTCAAAGGCTTATCATCCTCACAACCCTCATCTTTACTTTTGGACACAGATGGAGCTTTTCCCGAACAGTTCCTCATCTGCTAATCAACAGATGAAAAAGGAAAAAAATATAATTGCAACAGAACTGAAAATTTTTTTTGGTCAACCAGAATAATACAGATTCTTTGAGAAACTGTTGAATTCGGTTCGAAACAAAAGCATCAACACATTCAACAGTCCGGATCAAACAAAAAGGGAACGTGCAACATCCTATTTTAAGACCGTAACAATCATGTCAAACGTCACAAGTTTTGTGTGTCATTGAATTGGATACGAGGAAAGAATGATGAAGATATAACGAGAAACCCTAACTTTTGAAAAAAATAAATAAAAGAGTTTTGTAACAATTGAGCTTATATCGATCCATCCAAAATCAAATTGACGCAACTACTTTCGGCCACGATTAATCAGAGGACACTCCTCACGGGTCTCTTACCTCTCGTTTCTTGTGTTGTAGAGGATCGGTTTGTAAAAGAAGGATAAGAAGTTTCTAGGGTTATAATGATAGAGATATGGGTTGGGGAAATCTATTTTTCCGCATTGTATATCTTTGACCAAAAAAAAGCATTGACCAAGACCGTCCAACTCTATAAATTACTAGATTTGAACTTAATTCTATTTAACTATTTTGGAGTTAAATCCTTTTAGGTTAGGGCCGGCTCAAAAATCCAAACTTATATTTTATTTATTTAACTATTTATCAATGCTGCTCATATCTTAAATAAATATAAAATTAGTGTTAATATTTTAAACAAATATAGAATTTCGATAAATGTAGCGGCATCAAATTCTACTTCTAACATCGGTGTTCATGTCTTCAAACAAATATAGAACTTGTCTCCTACCGAGACATATTGAAGCAATAATTTGTACACATATATGTTGGAAGGATTTACGTTTTGCGATCCATTTATTTTTTAAATTTTATTTATATTAATATATATATATCAAAACTAAATGTTTTTAATATTATATATATATATATATATATCAAAACTAAATGTTTTTAATATTATATATATATATATATATATCAAAACTAAATGTTTTTAATATTATATATATATATATATATATCAAAACTAAATGTTTTTAATATTATATATATATATATCTTGATGATGATGAGAATATGGAGAACATCCCGATTTTGATCTTATAGTTTCTATTACTTAGTGCGAATGGATTTTGTTTTATTTATATCCACTATTACTGTTAATTTGGTTTATTAGGTAATATATTTATTTTAGTTTTGGATTTTATAAAGAATATTTGCACTCTACACACACATATTATCCATTATTTAGCTATATACATATTTAGGGTTTGCATTGGTTATGTCAAAAATTTTTGGACCATTCTACCCTTGTTATTGTTTCGTTATTTAGCTAAGTTATGTCAAAAATCTTATTCTAGATTTTCAGACAATTTGCCATGTAGGAGTAGTTAAATTCATACCTATGGTGAATGGTTAAATTCACCACGTTCTTCATAACCAATTAAAGTGCCATGTAGGAATAGTTAAAAAAAGCAATAAAAATACAAAATTAAATAGCTGAAGAAAAAAACAATACCGACATTAATTAAAGCTTTCTGCAAAATTCTAAAAACCTAAACTCTAAAACCATAAATCCTAAATCTGAAACACTAAAGCATAAATCTCAATCCTACAATCTAAACCCTAAATCTTAAACATTAAACCCAAACTCTAAACAATAAACCCTAAATCCTAAAATCTAAACCCTAGAGCCTAAACCCAAAACTCTAAACCATAAACCCTAAATCCTAAACCTAAACTCTAAATCCTAAACTCTAAACCAAAAACTTCAGATCCTAACCCTAAACTCTAAATCCTAAACCATAAACCCTAAATCCTAAAATTTAAACCCTAAATCCTAAACTCTAAACTCTAAATCCTAAATTCTAAACCCAAAACTTCAGATCCTAAACCCTAAACTCTAAATCCTAAACCATAAACTCAAACCTCTAAACCGTAAACCCAACTGCTAGTTAATAAGATTAAGGTTTACGGTTTAGAAGTTTAGGTTTAGGTTTAGGGTTTAGGATTTAGAGTTTGGGTTTAAGATTTAGAGTTTTGGGTTTAGGGTTTAGGATTTAAATTTTAGGGTTTTTTGAAATATTATATAGCAATTTTCAAAATATATGGTAGAGATATAGCAATAAATAATATAAATATTAGAAATAGAAATATAATAAGATTTTAAATTTTTTGAAATATTATATAGTTACATTTTTACAATTATATTATTTTTGTTACTAAAAAATTCTTTAAAATTTATGCAGTTTTTTAAAAAAATGTAATTTTATTATCTCAACACCATTAGCTTCTTTTTAATATCTACAAATTTTAGAAATATTATTTAGTTTTATATTTTGATAATTATAAACCTAAAAAATTGTTTTAATTTATAGAATTTGATTTATTATATTTAACCAAAATATATAGATAAAAAATCTTTCCAAAATTATAATGTGAAATATATTAATAAATTTTTACTTTATTTTTTTATTTATATTATTTTTTACATATAATTAAATTAAAATAATAATTAAACATTGCAAATAAAATATAAAATATAAAAATTAACAAAATGTTATTTTAAATATAATTTAAATTTTAAAATTTTTATTTGTGCAGGAAGACACCTAGTATATTCAAAAATCTAATGAATAATTTATTTACCAAACTAACATGACTGTAAATTTGGTTAAGAAACCTGGTAGCTAGATAAAATACAAGCATGCATGCCGGGGTCATTCTAAACCAACTTTGATATCCATTGCCGTGACTTCCATCCACCATCTTATCATCGTCGTAGTTGGGGTCTATTATCTCTCTAACAGGGGTGTTCGCACGATTCTGGTTTGCAAGAAAGCTGTCAGCATAAGCCATCTCCAAAGAAACTCGGTGGAAAAGTAGCATGCTTTCCTCCGTGAAGATTGCATTCATTACGCACTCAGTTTGTTCTGCACGGTCACCAAAGACAAGACCTGCATCAAGTACAACAACTCGCTATCGACTCAAAGCTTAAAATCTATAAGAAAAAAATTAAAAGCCAACAAAAAACTTACTTTGATACGATGCCTAGAGTTTTCGGTTGCGGTTTGGTCGAAGACATATGACGTTGTAGGGAGGGGGATAATACCTAGCTTAATGATTACTAATCCCCTATATAACCTTGGGAAAATTGTTTTTTAGAGCCAAAAAATGATAACTATGTCATTTTAGAATAAAATCTATTTTGTGTCATTTTTGTCTATAATACCCTTTAATATTTTTGAAAATAAACTTAATAAATAGTTTTACAAATAAAAAAAATTGGAAAATAGTAACTATTGATAAAATACCTATATGAACTTAGTGGTATTTTTTCCAGTTCTAAAAACTTTTAAATCATAATTTTCAGATTCTATTCTAAATAAAGTAGAAATAACATTCTATGAAGTAGAAAACGAAATCCATTTTTTTCATTGAATCTACAATGTTTAGAATAAGTGATCTACGTAAATAAGAGTATTCTAAAAATATTTAGAATACACATTCCGCGCATAACCTACCGATCTAAAATCTTTAGAAATCAAAATCTACACATTACTATAATTCTAAAAACCTGTACAAACCAATTTATACAGATTAGTTGTATTCTACAGATAAGAAATCAGTTCCTAAAAATATGGAAACAAAATATTTGAGAATATTCACTTTCATATTTTGAAAAAATCGATTTAAAAAAAACGAAAAAACGTGGTAACCTTCTTCTCACACCGTAATCTATATTCCATTGATTGTTCACAAAATTTTCACATTATTTCTACCAAAACAGTGTGAAATTGAGTGAGTTAGGGTTTATGAACTTGAGATTTTGATTTTCTCCCCCTTTGTTCGTGAAGGAGATGATAAATTATGGGTTTCATCCCAAAGAAATCGAGTTTAAAGAGTTGAAATCGTGTTTGGTCGGTTCAAATCAAGTGGGAATCAAACCGGATATACCGAAGAAAACCAGGAAATCGATTTGAAATACTTACCTGGGCACGGGATCGATCGGTCTATAATTCGAGATCGGTCGATCTGTATGAAATCGACCTTTGCCGATCAAGTGAAATGACCAGGTGGATCAGTATATGCTCCGCTTTTTTTTGTTTGTTCTGCATAATGATCAGGATCGATCGATCCGTTCGACCTTGTAATTTCAGATCGATCGATCCCGCTTAATCGAACCCATTATTTATTATATTTAAAAATTACAATTTTAAGGGCATTATTGCCATTTTGAAAATAATTAGCCTAATGGAACATAAAATATATGAGATTAGTCTAAATGGACATAGTTATCATTTTTTGCTCTAAAAAAACAATTTTCCCTATAACCTTTTAGTGTCTAACTTATGGTCGGCATATTTTAAGTTTTTTTTAAATCGACAGAATGACTGTTTGGTAATTTGCTTTGTACTACTTGCAACATAAAGTCCACACAAAATGTCTCATAGGTAGTTTCCTAATTTCTAATTTATTTTAGGATTTTGAGCTAATTGACTCTTTTATAAACATATATTGATGATTGTTTAAATTTAGAATTGAATTAATTTTGGTTTTAAACTTAATTTTTTAATTTTAAAATTTTTAAAAATCTGAACCAGATTTGAAATATAGGCCCAATTTTTTTATGGACCGGATTAAACCAGACCTAGATAGCTATGAGCTTTGTGGGTTTTGGACCGGACCAGACCGGGTTATCCCGATTTACACCCCTATACAGTATATAGTTAATGTTAAACATAAAAGAGAACTCAATTAACGGTCAGAACGAAGCAATATTTCATGATTGTTTTTTTCTAATGACTGAAAATTATGGATGAAATCCATACTAATTCTTTAGAGGATATGAAAAAATCAAGTATTATTTTTCGGCTAACACAAAGTGCAAACCCAGTTCTCAACTGTAACTGAAAATATAGTGGAAGACTCGATCGATCGGGTTTTATGCCACCATAAAGTTAGTTTAAAATTTAGGGCATTTCATAAGGTGAGAATGATATTTGTTTTATGTTAAAATGAGCACACTGACATGATTTATCCAAATGAGTTTTAGAATTTTAGTAGACTCATCTTGATGAATCAAATGGGTGCATCTAGATGGAGATGAATCTATACAAAATAACAAACTTCAAATACTCTTATCCAAATAAAATATTTAGATCCAAATCTAGACAAACAAATAAATTATGATATATTTTTTTCAACTGAAATATTGTATTTTTTTCCATAAAACCCGTAAAATTACATCAAAATCGTTAAATTATATTTTATATTTTCAGTCATATCCATCAAAATTTTATTTCTGAAAAATCGCAAAACACATTTTTTCACCAAAATTGCAAAATCGCATTTTCCGTCAAAACTGCAAATCATATTTTCCCGCAAAATCATATTTTTTTAACAAACTACAAAATTACATTTTTTCGCCAAAAATTCAAAAACGTATTTTCTCGACATTGGGGAACATAGCACACATTGGAAGAACAAATAGTAATCGAAAAACTTCAGCTTTGATTCTAGTTGATAAGAAGTAGCAGTAAGATACTGAGATTATTGGTGAAACCCATACATTGTTGAAGTTCTTGCGTTCTTCTTTCATATCCTAGATCTTCTTCCTTTTTGAGTTGCTGATGTTTTGAAATCACCTATGTTTTAAGTTGTTTGTTACTTGGATGATAAGCAATTGAAATAAAATATAAGGCATGTGGTTTTACTGCAGGAAGATAGTGGATGAATATTCGGAGAACAAAGTCGAACTAGCTTTTGCTTCAACATTAATCCAAGTTCAGTTTAGTATTGTAATGCACATCGTATAAGTTTAAGTAACATTAAGGTATCTTTTGTATGAGATGTCAAATTGTGTTAATGTGAAAAAAATAACCTAACTCGTTTGAGAACTAAAATACTCATGAGAACTTCAAATATCACATGTTTTTCATCTAATGATTTTTTTTCTTACGCAAAAAAATAATTAAATAACATTATTTAAATATTACTAATCCTTTTGTTTGAGTTATACTTTTTGAAATTTTTACCACTAAAAGTGCTCTTAAATAAGGCTAACCAATTAATTTTTTGTCAACACTAGTCAAATTAAGATTCTACATTTACTGCGAACCTCGTACCATTAAGTTACAGTGCTTCCACTATTTAATTAATTAATTAAGCTAGTAGTTTTGAGTTTTTTTTTTCACAACTAACTGGGATGTTAATAAGAGCTAGCGTTGTTGGGTAATCTGGTATTACACAACGTTTACAACTTTCAGAGTAAAACCAATTGAAAACAATTGAACCAACTAGTGTTAACCAAACCCATATCACAAATTGCGGAGTCGAATGAAAAAATGAGAAATAAACAACATATACAGTCTGACCATGAACATTAGGGTCGAAGAAGTCCAAGCCACTGGCTCATGGGGAGAATAATTGCCGAACCACAGTAGAATTCAACAGCAACTAAACATGTTGAATGAAATCTTTGAAGTCTTTTGGTAATCAAGCTGAAACCTGTTCCTACAATTGCCTCTTTCTTGTATTAGCTTCGTACTTTCCGGCCAATGAGTCAAAGAGAATCGCAGCGGCAACTCCACCTGCGAGATCGATCGTGTAGTGTCCTCTCGTCGCAAGCAGCCTGATCGACTGTAATACATTGAGGATGTCAAAAACCATCGCAAATCTCAACCTCTGCATCCTCCTCATGTCCAAAGATGCGATGGTCGCGCCTGCCACGTGACCCGAGAAAAAATAGAAGAACGAGAGATTTCCTAGCGGGAAATCGATTGCTGATCCTAGATACTCCTGTAAACAAGATTGAAAACAATATACAAGATTATATATCTCAATAGAGGAGCTAATCAACCTCAATTCAATCTATTGTTTGGGCATGTAAATACTAACTAGTATACCTAGACGAGATACATAAATAATTTATCTATACGTATAGAGTTTGGCTTACGTTATAAATTGTGTCCTTATGTCCAGTCAATCACCTCATTGAATTTTATTTTATTTTAAAGATGAAGAAAGTTAAGTAACAACTGGGGACACAAAATAGTTTTATTATTTGATGATTATACTTAGCCTAAACGCCTTAAGTCATAATCAGTATATACAATGGACTACGTACAATATTTTTGAAGTAAAACTACTACGTACAAATTAAACCTCTCTATGATAATACAATCTAACACTTTTATATCGAGAGTCCAAGATGTCAGAATATATGGAATCATATGTGCCTATAACGTTCTAGTATCTGATATTAATTGGTCAGTACTTGGACATCTAATTTGATTGAACATCACTAAACTATCAAAGGAATAATTGGTATATAGATATGTAGATGGGAACCTTTGAAAGAGGGAGCTGAGTACAGTAACCGAGAACACCGCGACAAGTGAAGAGGAATAAAGCCGTGATGGTGGCTCGGGGCCGTCCTTCTATTAACCATGTCCATGCAATATACGATACTTGCATCACTCCTAACACCTGCATGTCCACATCCATCAATACAAGTAAATCTATCAGTAAATAAAAACATACAATGTTCTCTTTTTGAACAAAGAATCACAATTTTGTAAAAGATATATCCTAAAATCCATATTTTCATATTTCTAATATTTGTAAATGTTATTAAAATCGAAGGGTCAAGTTTAATAAAAAGAACTTTGAAAGATGCTAATACTGAAAATGCTATAGAATTTTTTTTTACGTTCATGGTTGCAAGTGGTGATATCTCAAATGAATTTAGTAACGAATCACTAGTATCCCTAAATGCATTGAAAATCATGAAAAAAATTACCAAACTCAAATCAGTCAAGATATGTGGTTGGATACATATCCATTAATATCAGTATGAGTTAAATGACATAGAAGGAAACAAAATATTAGGTGATGTGAAAAGATTTTTTTCCAAAATTAATTTGCAATAATCAGGAAGAAGAATAGTTTATGAAATATGCTTTAAGGACTTCTATTTGATGATAAATTATAAAAAGACATCTAACTTATGATATAAAATAGAGGTAGTGAAATGGCCTTAGGGTTTTAGTTTTCTTTGGCCGTCTATGATAAATTGCACATCTTCATAACAAAACATAGATAATCATCATTTCATTTGTATCTAATCTACTACACTATGAAAAATAAATATGGACATAATATCATATTTTATAACAAATCATAACTTTTATTAGAGTTAAAATAAAAAGAAATTTGGGAATTGTTAAGAAAACAACACTATTTATGGTATCAAATCACATTTATATTAATTCTTTTGACTAAAAATAATTTATTTTGGTAATTGTACATCCACACATCATCATCATCTATCGAATTCACTCAAACCAATTCTTAGGACATACCGAGTTTAGAGCGGCCAAACCGGTGTTCAGATCCGGTGAAGAAGCCAAGATATGATGCAGAGACTCCGTGGCCACAAACCCAATATCGAACGGTGGAGAACTCTCGGAAACCATCTTGATCGAGGACTCCACGCTTACGACGAACAAGAATCCGGCCGCGAACAGACACGGTATCCAATGGTGTCTCATCACGTAGACAACGTCGCGCGCTCTCCACGTCATAAACGAAGGCTTGCTTCTCCATCCTCCTTCCTCAGTTCTCGTAGAAATGTCCATTTGAGACATTTTATTATTCCTTGTCTTTTTTTGGGTCTGAAGAGTTTAGAGAGAGAGAGAGAGAGACAGAAAGAATTGAGAAGATTTCTTATATTTTTTCTAGAAACATAATAACGTACAACTTTATTACACAAATGAGCGCTTCGATTTACTACCAAAACTGTGACGATTTGACTTATGTGTAATTATATCAGATCCCCAATCATAGGTGACGATTAGATATGGAAGTTATTACAACAGGGTCTTTGTGGACATTTTGTCCCGACATTGGTTCTTTTTATGTTGGCTGTTTCGAATGAATTAATTAAACCAATTACCCAAAATAGAAAGTTTGAAAATATGCGTACCAAGATTGATTTTTTTACCAAAAAAAAGATTGCTTTTTTTTTTTTTTTTCCTGAGGCAGGTTCCGATCTCTTTCGTTCGTGATATCAATTGAATCAGTGGGATCTACGAGGGTATAACATATCATATTGTTTCATTCATAGATCCCAAGTAATAACAAATCATAAACTACCATTCATCCATGTAAATATTTTTTTTATTCCAAAGATAATCAACTTTTTATCTTGTTTTAACGTCTTTATATAGAAAAGTTCACAATAGGAGAGATTATTACTTCTCACGCAGTATTAGAGCACGACATTAACGCAGATCCTCGTTCTAAAACTCGGCCGCGGAGACGTTTAATCGGCCGATTACACGTGATTCGGTTAGGCACCGTGGCGAAATGGGCCACTTCGGTTGCATTACGCGGTGAGCCGAGTAACGAGCGTGGACTGTGTAGATTTATAAAACTCGGCCGCGTAATGGACAAAATCGCTTGGTTAAAATCGGTTATTCCACGGTGAACTTTCGTTTCATACGCAGTGATAGTTAACGGAGGCTGACAAAGCATTTTTGGTGAGAGGATTGGCCTGAAACAAAAGCTTTTTTTCTTTGCCCGTGATTAGGTTTATGTGTTTTAACATAAGAACAAGATTCAGTCAAAATAAAATCACTAGAAAATACAGAAGAAGAAGAAGGTGACTCACTGACTCTAGTCATAAAGTTATGGTTGAAGCGTGTGGTGTCAGTAGCTACGTAACACGTGACAATTGTTTCATGTAAATTTGCATATTGATCCCGATAAAGTATTTATTGTTAGTATTTGACCCCATTATTTTAATTATGGAGGTGTTCTAACAACTTTTTTTTCCTCCTATATGTGATTTATTTTTATATTTTATACTACTAAATTTGAATTGTAAATAACATAATTGTATTGCTGTGAAAAAATTTGGTATGTATTTACAAATCTATAATTTTAGTACCAAGAATATTTTGTATTATACATATAAATAAGATATAATACATATAAAAGTATAAAAAAATTCTCTACGCGTATTTCCTGATTTTTTTCGATTTTTTAATAAATCGCTAGGTCTTAATGTGTCGTACGCGTAGTGCCTAGCGAATTTCCGAACAAGGAGGCAGATGCTTAGGTGGGGTTTTTAATGTTTTTAGAATTTTTTTAAAAAAAAGAAAATTGAACGTCTCTTAATTAAGGGTCAAAAGATAGGTCTCTCTTATGAGACAGTGTCCGTAATTCGTAGCGTCTCTTTCTTGCTCTCCTAGACGGACCAGAGAAAGAGAGAAGTCAAACCCCTGAATCTCTCAGAAGACGGAAGATTTACTCATGTGGAGCAGCGATTGTTATCTTCCTCGTTCTGATGATTCACTCCCAGCATCCCTCAGTCTCAAGCCTATCACGATTTCGCCGATCAATGATCCTTCTACGGTAACTTCTCCGATCCTCACACTTCTCACTCCCTTCGATTTCTAGGGTTCTCTACCTCACAATCGACGATCCATATCTTTTAGGGATTTCCGAATGCTCTGAACGTCGTGTCCAACTCCCCTTTCCTTAGGGCGGCGAGAGGGGTGAGGTCTGCGGGTGTGGCTGGCGCGCTTGGAGGGATGGTGGCTGGTGGGGTTGTGGCGGGGAAGCAGGTTTTGAAACGGTATGCTCACATTTGAAGAAGAAAAGGAGTGATCTTTAGGGACAAGCAAGCATATGGGAATCATAAAAATCACAGCTTTGTGGAGTTTCTACTAGAGTAGGATTCTGAATTTCATGTAGAATATAAGTAGCCTGCGAACCTTTTTTTTTGTTATATTTAATGATAAGTTCTACCGTTTGGTATTTTCTAATATCCATGACTTCTTTGCTTATTATCATCCTCGTTTGATTTTCATTTCATCGTTGTTTACACTTTATAGTGTTCACTCGTTTGGTGCTTTTATAGCTCTTGGCTTTTCTAGCTGTGAGTCCTTTGTTGAGCGTGTGTAAGTCTCACACATCACACACTATCCGAATCCTAGTTTCTATCATCTGTGTACCTCGCCGGGCGTTCTCTTCAACCTTTTGGTCTTGTCTCTGGAGTTCTCCAGGTAACGTCTTTCCTAACATGTTTAATGATATAATGTGGATCTGTTGTGAACTTGTGCATTGTCTCCTAAAATTCAAGTATTTTGGCTGATGCGTATTGTGATGATGTCTATAAACCGACTGTTTCAAATTGACAAAGTTTCTCTCTTTATTCTGGTTTTGAGAAGATTTGTGCGAAACTACTTAATTTTATTTGCATCTTTCTTGTCCAACAATTTCCTTTCAAAAAAGCTTCTACGTACTCTTCAACTTTCGGTATGCTGTTGCTAATAAAAATTTATATGTGCTAATGTAGGTGACTTCATTCTGCAAGGACTAGACAGCTCTTCCATAATGAAAGTGTTTCTTTTCATGAGACCAAAAAAATGAAGTGTTTTATATATTGGCTATGTGCTGCAGGTTAGTTCTATGTGTTTGAGTTGATATCTATAGTGTCTTCATCATGGACAACTGCGAGGACATCATTCCCGAGTGGCTAGGCTTTGTCAAGGGTATTGTTGACTCCGAAGATCTTCCTCTCAACATCTCAAGAGAGACGTTGCAGCAGAACAAGATCCTTAACAAACACTTGGAAAGCTCATTGTTTGTGTCTATATAACAAAGACTCTCGACTTGTAACAAACACTCGTAACAAACACTCTTGCTTTCTCTCTTTTTCTCTCTTAAATCAACATTCCCTCTTTATATTCACAACAAGAATTTTTATTCACAACACCAAAGTCATTTTCTCTCTTTAATCACAACACTCTTGATTTCTCTCTTAAATCAACATTCACTCATATTCACAATACCAAAGTTTCACACTATAAGAAAACGTTTCCATAACAAATACGTTTTACGACGAAAATCTTTCCTCGTAAATTTACATGGTGTTTACAACGCAGTTACGAGGAAATCAAATTTCGTCGTAAACTCGATGTAAATTTACGAGGAAAAGGTTTCGTCGTAAAATCCAACTATTCGTACGAGAAAAAAAGTTCCTAGAAGATATGATGAGGGTGGAGTACCGACATCATATCCAATTGATAGTGTTCCTGACATTTTCTGCGAAATTGGACGGTTTGGTGGTAAAACGAAAGAAGTATGGCGGTCATGTAAAGAGGATAAACATAGTGCCCATACTTATATTCTGCTCAACTGCAAGGATGCAGTGACCCGTTACTTTGAAAGGTAAATATTTTTGTGAATGTTAATTATATGAATTGAAGTTAAT
>NC_027749.1:10636992-10637690 GCF_000695525.1 Brassica oleracea var. oleracea | reverse complement strand
GCAACTAACCCAGGAGTCTCCCGATGGATTACCAGTCACATTGTCCACCGAAGAGGCCGACCGAATCTTCGAAGAGGAACAACTTAAAATTTTTGTTTACATTATTTTAAATATTTTAACATAATTAACTATATTAATATATGTTTTGATTTTATAGGTGACTCCTAAAAAGAAGGGACGGATAGTCGGTATAGGCTCTGTTAACGAAGTTGAGAGGGTAATTTCATCATACAATTCGAGACGGGATGAAGAGACTGCTCAGATGAAGGCTCGAATGGATAGCCAACAGGTTCGTTTAGACTCTCTTGAGGATTTGCTAGACGTGATGGCCGTGGGAAACCCGGTTATGCAGAGAATGTTGAGTGAGAGACAAGCCGCTTTTGGGTTGCCAGTACGAGATCCCCAACAGTCTGATCCAACCCGTCAACAGCCGAGCAACCCCACCAACTACTTCGAGGATATTTAGTTTTTTTTATATTTCTGTTTGTATTATGAATTTAAATATTATTGTATGACTTTTAAATGCCTTTTTAAAATATGTTTTTCAATTTCATATTTCGTTTTAAAATTTAAATGATTTTAAATTATGAATATTAAATATAAATTAAAATTTATTATATACTAATTACTAATAATATAATAAGAAACGATGTAAACTCCTCGTAAACATTACATGGAGTTTACATCGAATGTTTACG
>NC_027749.1:10613863-10636923 GCF_000695525.1 Brassica oleracea var. oleracea | reverse complement strand
TATTTACGTGTGCTTTACATCGAAATCATTACGTGGGCTTTACAACGAAATCTTACGTGTCTTTTACGACGAATTATTTCTCTGCGCTTTACGAGGAATATATTTCGTCGTAAACGTAACGAGTCGTTTACGACGAAACCTCCGTTACGACGGACGTTTAACAACGAAATGTCTTTCGAAGTTAATTCGTCGTAATACCCCGTTACGACGAATTTACAACGAATACTGCCCTTGTAAAAAATATGTTTTCTTGTAGTGTCATTCTTTACTCATCTTCTCTCTTTAATCTTTAATTAAACAATGTTTATTTTTTTTTTTTAAAAGAACTTCTAAATAAGAGACTCTCATTGGAGCACAAAAATATTGATATCTCTTAACTAGGTCTCTTAAGTAACATTTAATACTTAAAAATTGAGTTTTTAGGTTAATGATGCTTTTATAATACTCTCGTCGAAACACGATTAACAGCATAAAATGATCTTGTCTAGAAGCACATAAATCCACAAATCATGATTTAACCATTTATTTTTATAAAAAATCATGATTTAGCCATTTACTATCACCACCAAAAACTATAAAACGTGCGCTTGACGAAATCAATGGACAGCAAGGCTTCGTTAGCGAGTTTCTCCAGCATGTCGCTTCTTGCAAGAGTAGGGAAAAGCAACCAGCCACTAGTCACAACCACAAACCCCACCGTAAGCAGCCGCGACACTGTTGGACTCACTCTCCAACGCCGCACAAACTCTGTCCTCTTCATAGCTACCTCGACAGTAGTGCAAACTCCATGTAACACAAAGAAGCAAGCCACTTCTCCTGTAGGAATCTCAAAGGTCAAAGCGAAGAAGAACACCTCGTGAGCTACACCAGAGGCAACGAACGTTGCCAAAACCGCCAAAAATGTAGCCCAATCAGAGCTCATTAGGCCTCTACAAAACTGCCGCACGGGGATGTATATAGCCGGCCGAAGGATTGCCGGGACCATAAGGTTCCACCGGCGACCCCAGAAGTCTTGAAGAGAGGTGGCTAAGTATGGTTCATCGGCCTGCGGCTCTAGATCGCACCCAAGAGTGATTAAGACCAAAAGTTTGACTAGCATCAAGGCAATGTCGAGCTCCAAGTATACATGGAGAGTATACAGAACCAATAGCACAACTGGAGACATATATTGTTTGTAATCATACATATGTAACACCACAGCGAATATAGCAACTTTAATGGGGAAAAGCCATTTGGGGATTTGATTTTTAGGATTAGGGTTTTGTTGAGCCTTGATGGGCAAGCAAGTGAAGCAGCTGAACCGGAAGATATTTGAGGGAAGTGGGAAAAGAGAACCTTTATCAAAAGAGAAGAGTACGAGTTTTGCACTAGCGAGACATGAAAGGAAAACAGCTAAACAACTAGAGAGATGAAGAGAAGTGAAAAAAAGAGGAAGAACTTGAAAGAAAGCACAAACGGGAACAACGGAGATTAACCTAAGAACTCCAGCTTTGATTCTGGAGGATATGTAGTAACAGTAAGATACAGAGATTACTGCAAGAACCCATACTATGACGAAACCTATGACTTCTCCATCCATAACTCAGATCTTTTCTTTTTGTGTTGCTGAGTTCTTGCAATCACTGAGGCTTTAACTTAGTGGTTGCGTGTATAAGAAGTAATGAGAATGAATAAATAAGAACCGAGATATTAATTAGGGCATGTGGTTTTACAGCTACACAATGGAACAAGATTCGAGAAAACAGATCAGCTTTTGCCCTAGTTCTTCTAAGGTTGCTTCCTTTGTGCATCTCACGAGTGCGATTTCAGTAATTGTTTCGTTTCTTTTACTCCATTGGCACTTAGCGTACTCTAAAAGTAACTAATACATGTTGACTTTTTAACACTTGTTATGTTTAAGTCTAGACCACACTTAGCTTAAGTATAATTATAAATTTTAGAAATGAGGGCTATGATCCGTAATTCTGAATCCATAACTCGTTTGAACTCAAAGAATCTGCTGCTTTTCTACCAACGAGAGTCTGGTCATTACTCAGGTGAATACATATAATTTGTCATGGTTTAAAACTCTATGGGAACGTTATCAATGATTCATGCAAAAAATTTTATTTCGTTTGACAGACTGCGAATCAAGATCCTGATTTCAAACAACCTTTGAAGACTAAAAACGTTAAGTAACACTCGTCATAAATATTCCTAAGAAGATTAATAACTTCTGGTTAACGAAATCAACAAACAAAAAAGCTTCATGTGTATCTCTCCATCATTTCAATAAATATCATGCTATGACTCTAGAAACTTAGAAATATAATAGCCAGTAAAAGCTAAAGAGGTGATGGTATCAGAACCCTAATTTTTTAAGTAGTTTTGGAGGCATTAAGTTTTAAAGAGGTGACATAATTAGTATTTCATCAGTTAGATGATTCATATACCGCACTCGTTTCTCCAAATGAACATCTATAATAGATGACCTACTAAAAACACTAATCACCATGAGTATTATTCTGAAATTCCACAGAGTAATATGATTTGATAATCCATAATAAAATACACATATATCCATGAATCATACCCAAAAGTAGAAAAATTGTCCTTGACAAAATCAATGAACGACAAGGATTCGTTAGGGAGTCTAATTGGACATGCCACTTCTTATAAGAGGAGGGAAAAACAACCAACCACTCGTCAAATCTACAGATCCCAATGAATTAACCACTAAAAAAAAAAAACTAAGACAACAAACCATAAAAGAAGACGTTTCCAGTATATAACGTCTCTTCAGTCTTAAGTTATATTTAGCATCTCAACAAACGATATATGATTGTGTTAAGAGTAAATGTGATCATTCTTTTGATACTTTTTTTTGTGCACAAAATTCATTAATTTAAACCTAAGGGGTTAAAACGGTTACAACCGGAGATATACTCGACGGAAAGATGAACAACAATAACATGAAAACAATAAAACATAGGATAGAAATGTTAAAAGGAGAGACTAGCTCGAAGAAGTAGAGAGATCCGTTGATACCTTAGAACACAAGATTGCTTTAATACCGATTAAAGTTCCTCTTCAAAAATTAAGATATTTGTGTAGACACAAATACAAACACAAGTTTTTCTAGTAAAGTCAATCTGCTTTTTTCTTTGTTTTCTTTTCTATTTACAATAGATATGGAACTACACGTTTCTACAGCTGTGAAAGCAACGAAACAACTAAGCAACTATGCAACGTGAAATGAGAACATGAGATACTCTCTTGTCCTTTATCTCAGGAACAAAACATTGGCAATTTAATTATTTGCAATATAAAAAAATATTAAAATACAATATACTCATCATCACCAATCTAACATCACTTATAGTCTCATCAGATTGATAATTCAGAAGCACATAAATCCATAAATCATGATTGGACAATTTATTATAAGTACAAAAACGTGCGCTTGAAGAAATCAATGGACAACAAGGCTTCATTAGCGGCTCTATCCAGCATGTTGCTTCTTGCAGCCGTAGGGAAAAGCAACCAACCACTCGTCATAACCACAAATCCCACCGTAAACAGCCGCGACACTGTTGGACTCACCCTCCACCGCCGCACAAACTCGGTCCTCTTCGCAGCTATCTCAGCGGCAGTGCAAACTCCATGTAACACAAAGAAACAAGCCACTTCTCCTGTAGGCATCTCAAACGTTAAAGTGAAAAAGAACACCTCGTGTGCTACACCAGAGAAAATGAACGTCGCCATAACCGCCAAAAACCTAGCATGATCGGAGCTCATTCGGCCATTGCAAAGCCGCCACACGGGGATGTATATAGCCGGCTTAAGAAGTTGCGTGACCATAAGGTTCCACCGGCGACCCCAGAAGTCTTGAAGAGAGGTGGCTAAGTATGGTTCATTGAACTGCGGCTCCAGATCACACCCAAGAATGATAAAAACCAAAAGTTTGACGAGCATCAAAACAATTTCTAGCTCCAAATATATATGCAGAGGATATATAGCCAATAGCACAAGTGGAGACATATATTGTTTGTAATCATACATATGTACAACCACACCAAATATGGCAACTTTGATGGGGAAAACCCATTTGGGAAATTGAGTTTTAGAATTAGGGTTTTGTTGGGCCTTGATGGGCAAGCAAGTGAAGCAAATGAATCGGAAGATATTTGGGGGAAGTGGGAAAAGAGGACCTTGATCGAAAGAGAAGAGTATGAGTTTAAAACCAGCGAGCCATGAAAGGAAAACAGATAAGGAACAAGAGATATGAAGAGTAAAGAAAAACATAGGAAGAATTTGAAACAAAGCACAAACGGGAAGAACAGAGATTAGCCTAAAAACTCCAGCTTTGATTCTGGTTGATATGTAGTAACAGTAAGATGTAGAAACTATAGCAGAAACGCATACTATGACGAGACTTATGGTTTCTCCCTCCATCTCTCAAATCTTTTGTTTTTGCATTGCTGAGTGCTTGCAGTCACCAAGGCTTTAACTTGGTGGTTGTGTGTATAAGAAGTAATTCGAATCAAATATATAATTAGGGCATGTGTTTTACAGCTATTATTTTTTTGGTTGCTTCTTTTGATCTTACTTGCGTGATTTCAGTCATTGTTTCGTTATTTTTACTCCAATGGCACACTCCATTGACACTTAGCTTACGCTAAAAGTAAATAATGCATGCATATTGATTACTGACTTTATAAACCTTTTTTTTTGTTCAAGTGTGAACCATACTTGAGAAGTATTAAATAACTATAAATCTTATCAACGAGTTTGATTTCAAGGTGGCTATGCTTCGTAATTCAGAATCCAAAACTCGTTTAAACTCAAAGAATCTGATTATTTTCTGTCATGTAGAGTCTAGAACCATTCAGGCTGGAACCATTACCCGAGGAAATATGTTTGTCAATAAATTCCTGACGAAATCTCTAGGAAAAAATTATCTGCTATGTAATTATTGTAATTTTTCGTCGAGAAATTTTTGGGAATCCATTGTCAACTTCGCGACGGATATAATAGTAGTCGTAAAAGAGCCATTTGAAAAGTTGAATATTTATTTATTTATTTATTTATTTTTTATTTTTTATGAAAAGTTGAATATTCCCAATGAATTTCCGACCACTTTTTCTTTTCATCGGAAACCTATTGGGAATTTGCTCAGATTTTTCTGTAAATATCATCTCTCCCTTTATTCATTCACAAGTTACAACAAAGAAAAAAAATCATGATTCTGATTATTATTTTCGTTATTGGATGAATCAACTTTAGATGGATCTAAATTACAAATTTACTCATAGAATAATACACACAAGGTATTCAAGAATTCATGACGTTAGTTAAACGACAACCAAAAGTCGATTGTAGTTGAAAATTTCTGACGATTCTTCCCCATTGGTACACTTCTGTAAGTAGTTCGTCGGAAAATGTCTTACGAATTCCCAACGATTTTTTTCGACGCCCTAGTTCCAACCAAAAGTCGATTGTAGTTTCAAAGGTTATAGTGAAAAAGAACACCTCGTGACCTACACCAGAGACAATGAACGTCGCCATAACCGCCAAAAATCTAGCCCAATCGGGGCTCATGCGGCCTCTACAAAGCTGCCGCACTGGGAGGTATATGGCCGGCCGAAGGATTGCCGGGATCATAAGGTTCCACCGGCGACCCCAGTAGTCTTGAAGAGATGTGGCTAAGTATGGTTCATTGAACTGCGGCTCCAGATCGCACCCAAGAGTGATAAAACCAAAAGTTTGACGAGCATCAAAATAATTTCTAGCTCCAAGTATACATGCAGAGAATAGAGAACCAATAGCACAAGTGGAGACATATGTTGTTTGTAATCATATACCTATGTAACACCACACCGAATATGGCAACTTTGATGGGGAAAACCCATTTGGGGATTTGATTTTTAGGCTTAGGGTTTTGTTGGGCCTTGATGGGCAAGCAAGTGAAGCAGATGAATCGGAAAATATTTGAGGGAAGTGGGAAAAGCGGACCTCGATCAAAAGAGAAGAGTATGAGCTTAAAACTAGCGAGCCATGCAAGGAAAATAGATACGCAACAAGAGATATGAAGAGTAGAGAAAAACAGAGGAAAAGCATGAAACAAAGCACAAACGGGAAGAACAAAAAGTAATCGAAAAACTCCAGCTTTGATTCTAGATGTTATGTAGTAACAGTAAGATGTAGAAATTATTGCAGAAATGCATACTATGACGAGACTTATGGTTTCTCCCTCCATCTCTCAAATCGTTTCTTTTTGAATTGCTGAGTCCTTGCAATCACTGAGGCTTTAACTTAGTGGTTGCGTGTATAAGAAGTAATTGGAACGAATTACACAAGAACCGAATATAGAATTAGGGCATGTGGTTTTACAGCTACAGAAGGGGAACAATTTGGAAAACAGATCAGCTTTGCCCTAGTTATTCTATGGTTGCTTTCCTTTTGATCTCGCTTGCGCGATTTCAGGCCTTGTTTCGTTGTTTTTACTCCACTGGCACATTCCATTGACACTTATAGCTTACGCTAAAAGGAAATAATACATGCATGTTCACTTAATTACATTTGTTTTGTTGAAGTGTGAACTATACGTATGAAATAACTATAAATCTTATAAACGAATTTGATTTCAAGAGGGCTATTTATGCTTCGTAATTCTGAATCCAAAACTCGTTTAAACTCAAAGAATCTGCTTATTTTCTATCATGTAGAGTCTAGTCATTACTCAGTTGAATAATATAATTTTTCATGGCCTGGACTTTATGGGAATGCTATTATGTAGAGTCTAGTCATTAAGGTTCATGCAAAAAGTTCCTCGTTCTGTCTTTTTCTCAAGTTGCTTCATTCGTGCATCTCTCTAACGCAAATAAGTCATTGTTAGTCTTTTTGGTTGTACTCCAGTGGCAATGGCGATGATTTTGGTTAATATCAACAGGGCCGATTTAGGAAACCCCATACAAAAAAAATTAAATATCATAATATATATTAAATAATAATATAAAATTTTATTATAAAATTTTATTTTATTATAAAATTTTATTTTATTATAAAATAACCAATTGAAATATATATATATATATATATTTATACATCTATATGTTACACTAATTAATATATTTGTTTTTCTTACACAAAAACCTAATTAATATCTTTTAATAAACCCCCTGGAATGACCCATGGCTCCCAACCACTCGCCCGAAACCAGCAAATCAAAATCATTTTTCTTTTTACCCGGACCTTACAGTTGACTCGCTCATAGATCCAGTCTCACGCTCATGGAATTTACATGCTCTTCACACCTTGGTGGATCCTGAAGACGTGAAAATCATTACAAGTATACCACTGAGTAGTCAGATGGCAGATAGAGATGGATGGCACTTTTTGAAAAATGGACGGTATACGGTTAAATCAGGTTATCAGGTGGAGCGGGTATACCCAGATCAGCAATCTCAGGCAGAAACCTACGGACCCACGGTAGACTCACTCAAGTCCTTCTGCTGGAAAACTCGATGCCCATCGAAAATACGACATTTTCTGTGGCAAATATTATCTGGATGTCTATCGGTTAGGAAAAATTTGCAGGAGTGGCCAGCATTTACGTTCTGGTTTTGTTTCGGTGGTGCTTGTTCCTGGTTCATCATCGTCTCCATGTCATGCATTCTTGTACGGACAACACTCGCCACCAATACTGCAACCAAGTCCAGAAAAAAAAAAAAAGATCATCTATTTTGGCGAGTTATCCTTAACAAGGATTAGATGTATTAAGAATGAGAGAGAAAGAGTGTCATACTAGCAGCAGTGCCAATAGTCCAAACCCAGAGGATCTTCAAGCCAGGACTCTTCTTTTCTCTTCCCATTTTGCCCTTTACAGCAGCACTGCATCACACATTCATTCCAAAATTAAAATTAAAGAAAAAAAAAAACAAATTTTGAAACCAAAGCCCTAAATCTCACAATACAAAGAGATTGTAAGGGTGCTTCTCTGATGGCTCATGGAAGGCAAATGATAACTTCTCGGGACAAGGATGGTATAGCACCTTACCAGGATTTGATGGTTTGATGGGTGCAAGAAACACCTGAGCTAGTCTTTCACCTCTCCATGTAGAGTTTGAATCACTAATCTGGGCAATGGAATGTATGCGGAATTTGCGGCAGGTTCGGGTCACATTTGCAACAGATTGTTCTCAATTGGTGAAGATGGTTTCGGAACCAGAAGAATGGCCAGCGTTTGCAAACTACTTGACAGATATAAAGACCCTTAGTACTGGATTTCAGCTCGGAGATCATCTATCTACCAAGAACGCAGAACACACAGGTGGACAAACTAGCACGGAGTGCAAGAATTCAACCGTCGTTCGTCGTTTACATGGATGCAGAGCTACCCTCTTGGTTAACAGAGTCTATATGAGTCTATTTTCTTTTGTAGATGTCAAAAAAAAAATAATATCTTTTAATAAACAAGCAAAAGAAAAAAGAAGAAGAACCATTTGCATACAAAATATAGAAAGATTATGCAGAGATGGAAAAATCAGTGGCCCAACCATAAGGTCCAGCTCTTTTCCACACAAAAAGACCGTGTTGACCCTATAGCTTTTTTTTTTTTGTGCAACAACTAAAAGAAACGAAAGGCTTTGGTAATGATCACATGAATATACATATTAAAATATAGCCTGTAGAATTCGACCAGTAATGAAGCATTAAAAACCGAAGCAACTTATTGTCACTCTGTTTCTCTCTCTCTTCGTCACTCTGTTTCTTGATATCTCTGTTTTACACAAACACAATTCAAGAAGCAACTTATTGTCAGAAAATAGCAAACATAAGATTCCTTTATTTTGCTTCCATTGTCTAGAAATGGGTTCTTGCCTTAGCTCTCGTGTCAATAGTATGTTCTCTGCAAATTCCAAAAAAGTTTATATTTTTATATAATTTGCTTGGAAAAAAGTTGAAAATTTTCCTTTAGATTCGATCTTACATGAGTTAATCAATGATGGGTTTTTACAAAAAGAATGAAATTTTCACGAATCTTCACATGATTTAACTAAAGATTCACATTTTTTTTCTTTTCTCCTTGATTTTGACTTCGGTCAACGCCTTGTAATTGCTGTTAAACTTTTTAACCCTGGTGGCTTTCAAGGTCACCGTGAATGGCTGGTATTGTTACACACAACATTGTTCTTGTTATGTCTCTCTAATCTCAAACGTTAATTGTCTGACTTTGTGTGTTTTGTTATGAATTCAGATAGAGATTAACTACTTGGGGCAGTTAAAGCCACCAAAACTTAGTTAAACTGATTGGTTACTGCTTGGAAGATGAGCAAAGGCTACTTGTGTATGAGTTTATGCACAAGGGTTGTCTTGAGGATCATCTCTTCACAAGTGAGTCACTGATCAAATAGATTTTAATTGAGACTCTGTTTGTTCTTATGTTTGAATTGGTTTTGAAGCAGATGGTGTGAAGTGTAGGCCGCTCTCTTGGACCTTACGGGTTAAGGTTGCGCTTGATGCAGCTAAAGGTCTCGCCTTTCTTCATAGTGACCCTGTTAAAGTCATACACTGAGACATAAAGGTCTCCAAACATCTTGCTGGACTCGGTATACAAACGCTCTTTCGAATAAAAACTGTTAAATTAAGTGTTAAATTAGTTTAGACGGCTAACAAAATATGTTTCTAGTCTATAAATTAGTTTAGCCGGCTAACAAAATATGTTTCTGTCTATAAATTAGTTTAGCCGGCTAATAAACATATGTTTTTGTATTCATTTTCTTTGATTTTATTTTTGGTAAGGTTCACTTAAGTATTCATATAGTTGATATGTAAGTAAACTAAGTTAAAATGTGATTATATTATATACTTGTAAACTAGATAAAGATCCGCGCCTTGCGCGGGATAAACATTATATATATATATAAATTATTTTATGTATTATATGTTCTTACATATTATGAAATAATAAATATATATTGAATAATTAAAAGCCAGTAACTATTACATATATAATTAAATTGTTGCAAACATATAAATCAATTTTATTAATCCAAACAATTTTTTTTTAAAAAAATTGATAGGATATGTAATTAAATTTAAATGATATTAACATACATAGTACATTTTTAATAGTAATGTCTATTAAATGATGCTTTCTACTCATATGTTTTTTTGATCATGTGTATCTTTAAGGCGACTTATTTTTCAGTCGTCCGAAATAACAGATTTCAAAGTCAATTGCAAAAATAATCTCTGTGTTGACCAGACGACGTATAGTTTAGTGGTCTGGACAACTTAGATTGAAGTCGTCCGCGTCTTCTCCGCTAGTTTTTAAGTCTTCTACGTTAGTTTTTGATTAACTTGTATTTTTAAGAGTGATAAGTAACTTCAAGATATGTAAAACTCATATTTACAAAATATGTTCTCTCCCTTAGTTTTACTAAATTTGACTAAGTTTTTCAACGCAAACTTATAATAAAATATGATATGCTTTGACTAGTTACTATTGTTTGTTTCCATCTCTTATGTATTATTGTTATAGACAATAATGATGACTATTGTTATGAGTTGGAAGAAGGGTTAAAATGCTTCTTAAAATGTTGTATCAATATAAAGCTACCAACATTCTTGTTTATTAAGATGAGAAAAAGGTCATTGGAGTTTATTATTGCATATGAGAGATCCAAAGATAAGAAAAAGGCTACTGAAGTGTATTATTTCATTGATTTGTAAATGTGTAAACACATTGTTAGCACATTTAATACATCTTGGAAAACATTATTACTGATTTTACAAAAAAATTCACAACTAAAAGAGTAGACATGCAATTCACAAAACAGACCACAAACAAAACTATTATAGATCATTCCTCTACAAAGACAAGCTTGGATTCCACTTGAGTAGACAAGACCACACGACTTTTAAGAAGTCCAGACGACTTCTAAGAAGTCTAGACGACTTCCAGGAAGTTCAGACGACTTTGTCAGAAGACTTTTAGGAAGTTCAGACGACTTCCAGACGACTTCCAGACGACTAACAGGTAAGTCGTCCAAGAAGTCTTCCAGATTTGAAAAACATGCATATCCAAAAACGTTTAAATGACTTAAAAATAGAGAAAATGAGTGGAAGATTAGATAAATCTACATTTAGAACACACAAAAATACATATCTAAAAATAATAGATCTACCTTTAAATTAGTGGAAGATGAGTACCATCTAATTAAAAACCTGCAAAAAAGATAGATTAGTAAAAAAACATGAGACAAAACTATAAAATTCATATAAAGTTTGGTGTTTTCAAGTCAAAGAGATTAGAGTGGGTTTGGAGAGTTTTAGTTTGGGAAAAAAGTAAGAACTTTATACAACAAGAAGTTACCAAATGAAGAAAAATCAGACATAAGAACTTACAAAAACGCTCAGATCTATTATGAAAGGGAGACTTCGTCAAAGGACTTCCATGAAGTCCAGACGACTTCCTGGAAGTCCATACGACTTTGTCAGAAGACTTCCAAGAAGTCCAGACGACTTCCAGACGACTAACAGGTAAGTCATCCAAGAAGTCTTCCAGATCTGAAAAACCTTGCATATCAAATCCAGATCTGAAAAACCTGTATATCCAAAAACGTTCGAGAAAATGAGTGGAAGATTAGATAAATCTACATTTATAGAATACACAAAAATACATATCTAAAATTAATAGGTTTACCTTTAAATTAGTGGAAGATGAGTACCATTTGATTAAAAACCTGTAAAAGAGTTAGATTAGTAAGAAATACATGAGACAAAACTGAAAAATTTATATAAAGTTTGGTGTTTTCAAGTCAAAGCGATTAGAGAGAGGATGGAGAGTTTTAGAATGATGAACATTACATTTTTGTTGCAGCCATTTGAGAGGAGGAGAGAGAATGTGTAAATTTTTCTTTATATAGGGAGACAAAAAATCCAATTAGGTTAAATATTTTTGACTCAGACGACTTCCTGGACGACTTACATTTCAGTCGTCTGGTGAAAAAATTAAAACAGACGACTTACATGTAAGTCGTCCAGGAGAGTTTAATATTTTTAGCTGAAAATTAAATATTTTTAGCGGGAAACTAAAATAGAAGACTTTCCAGACGACTTACAAGTAAGTCGTCTGGTTTAAATTATTTAAGCGGGAAAATAATTTTTTAAAAAAATTTTAGGCGGGAATATTTGGACGACTTACATGTAAGTCATCTGTTTTAATTACTTCACCAGACGACTGAAATGTAAGTCGTCCGAGTAAATTATTCAACAAACGACTAAAATATACGTCGTCCGAGTAAATTATTCAACAGACGACTGAAATATACGTCGTCCGAGTAAATTATTCAACAGACGACTGAAATATACGTCGTCCGAGTAAATTATTCAACAGACGACTGAAATATACGTCGTCCGAGTAAATTATTCAACAGACGACTGAAATATACGTCGTCCGAGTAAATTATTCAACAGACGACTGAAATATACGTCGTCCGAGTAAATTATTCAACAGACGACTGAAATATACGTCGTCCGAGTAAATTATTCAACAGACGACTGAAATATACGTCGTCCGAGTAAATTATTCAACAGACGACTGAAATATACGTCGTCCGAGTAAATTATTCAACAGACGACTGAAATATACGTCGTCCGAGTAAATTATTCAACAGACGACTGAAATATACGTCGTCCGAGTAAATTATTCAACAGACGACTGAAATATAAGTCGTCCACACCCTAAACATAACCCCTAAACTTAATTATCTAATTAAAGACTTCATAAAACCAAATCAAACTTGAAAAGTGTTTACTATACACATAAATAAACATATATAGGTGAAAACTAATTTTTGAAAAAAACATTTTAGTTTTCCAAAATCTAACCCTAACAATACATACAATACTACAACATATGTTTGTCAAACTCCTAAACCAAAGTATTTCATGATTCACTACTTCCACTCATCTATCTTCAAAACAAATCAATTTTATCATATCTTAATTTATATCACTCAAAACTGTTTATAATTACTTGATTTTTATTTTTCACGCATCAAAATATTTTTTTACAAGATTTATAAATTATTTTTAAAATAAACCGGTACCAGACGACTTACACTTCAGTCGTCCAGACGACTTCCAACATCTCAGACGACTCAGACGATTTACTAGGGCTATATTCGTAAAAATGGCTTCTGTTTTTTTGTTTGGTCACAAGGGGCTGAGCTGTAATTTCACTAGGCTTTTAGGTTAGTTTTGCATTTGATTCAAGTTTGGGTATAGGTTTGGGGTTAAAATCAAGTTGTGGGTTAGTTTTGGCAAAAACCTCATCATTAATTGTCGTATATACTTTAGTCACATTAGGCTATTACGTAATCTTTATTTAAGGAAATAATAAATTATATTAATAATGAATTTATGGTTAGTTTAATATATAATTAGATGTACCAACATATTTCTCTAATAATTCTAAGAATCATCCTAGTGATGTCACGTGGCTACAAAAAGAAGTTGTAATGTTTCACAAATAATATATAGGAGATTTTTTTTAAAAATATTGATAGGATATGTAATTAAATTTAAATGATATTAACATACATAGTACATTTTTAATATTAATGTCTATTAAATGATGCTTTCTACTCATATGTTTTTTTGATCATGTGTATCTTTAATAGCAAAAACTTTAAATTACTGATAACAAAATTTTCATTGTGGGATTAATAATTTTAGTAATTTATAATTTAAAAAAATTTATCAATGTTAGTTCAAAACTTTTATCAAAAAAAAATTATTCAAAGTAAATTTTGAAATTAAAATATTTATTTATTCAATATGGTTTATAGTTTAATTTAGAATGATATATATATATATACATATATATTTTAAATCTTAATGATTAATTAAATTAGACTTTTACTTATATGATTTTGTAATCATTTTTATTTTGTCATAACAAAAATTTTAAACCATGGATCGTAAAATAACCTGTTAAGATTTCTCTTAACTTTTTATTGTTATAGTTAGCCGGTAATATATACTAATTATCTAGATATCATTATTCTTATTTAGTATTGTAATAAATGGTCGGTTAACACTATAGTTATCCGACTATGTACGTTTTCTCTATTATAATTATCCTAAATTATAGTTATCCGACTATGTACATTTTTAGATCTTACCTAAATTTACATGGTTATATTTCAAATTATCTTGATACTTTACATGATAGCTGATATAGATATTTAAAATTACATTCTGTTGAATCGAATGATGGTTATGTCTATTGTTAGTTGGTTTGGAACAATTCATAAAAAGTTACTTATGTTGTACCAATATTGTAACTTGAGCTGAATTGTATGTGTTCGTTTTCGTAACCGGCTAATGGTAACAAAAATGTCATGTTAAATCTAGTACCCGGTTGTATCATAAATTTCATCATTAAAACACATTTTACTATGTCGTAAAAAAATTCATCATTAAATTTCGGCCTGGTCCTCTCCGCAATATCTATAAGATCTTTGCTTGAAACTGAAATGCCACTAACGTTAATAGACCTGAAACATAACGTACATGAGCTTTGGTTGGTATTAATATTGCTTAGCTGTATAATGTTTATCTTAACCAGTTACTATAACATGTATCCAGCCATAGAGATAAGTAAATAATCCCATATATTGGTTGAAATTGGCTTTGGTTCTCCGCAATATCTACAAGATCTTTGCTGGAAACTGAAATGCCACCGAACCTGAAACAAAACGTACATGAGCTTCGGTTGGAATTAATATTACTTGACCGTATAATGTTTATCTTAACCAGTCACTATAACACGTATCCAGCCACATAGATAAGTAAATAAAGAGTTATGTGATAACTTACTGAGTGGTCTTCAAACTATCAACTAGCTTCGCGAACCTGAAATAAACTACAATTTATAGCAACTAGACAAAAAAAAAGTTAGCCAGCTAAGAATTTCACAGTAGAATTAATTATTTTATTAGCAATCAAACTAGAAGCAATCAACTTTGGGATAGATTGAACCTTTTCCATTATCTGAGAGCAGTTCCCTCATCAGACTCCATCCCCGAAGGCGGTGGGCCGGTGACAAGATAGGACTGTCTCGTCCACCGTTGGATCCTAAGATGCCATCTCCGCTTGATTAACCACTATCAGCACCATAGAGTCTGGAGTTCAGAAATTACATTCAAAATCATTCTCAAGCACACACCTTTTCATTACAATCAATTTACATTAAAGCACATAACTTTCGATTGATAAGAAGAATCAACGCTTGCGGGACATCGGGACATGTTTCCTTAGCATTGAGGGCATCGCGAGGCACGAGCTATTTGCGGTAAAATCGAGTGACGTGAGCTAGGAACATGGCTCTATTGCCGAGGTCTTTGGCGACGGAAGGGTCAGAACCAATGCCTCCGACGGAAGACATGCTGAGAGCGGCTTGCTGCTGGAAGAGATCGATGAAAGCTTTAAGATAGAAGGAGTTTTGTTCCGGGGATTCCTCGTTGGTGAGACGAGAGAACAGAATCAGGCTATAGGGGTTCCGCCAGAGAGGTTTAGGCGATTGAGATGGAAAGAGATTTATTTCGAGGTTTCCTCGTCGAACCCAGTAAAGAGATAGAGATCTGGAAGATTTTACGAAACTATGGTTTTCGGCGGATAAATCATAGATGAGAGATGGAAGAATGAAATTTCGGAGAAACCAAAGAGGAAGAGAGAGATGATGAATATGATTTCGAACTGTATTGGTTGTGGTGAATGGTGATGAGATTTCTCATTCTATCTCTCACTTCACTTCACTTCACGTGTAATGATGCAAAAACAATATAGTAAACTTTAGATAGCGAACTAATGTGTATAGGAGCAGTATGGTCATTAAAAAAAAGCATGTCGTGTGAAAAGTGGAAAATCCATCCCAGCAAATATGTTGGTTATGTTTGTATATATACTGCAATTTCTCCAAAAAAAATTAATTGATTTTTTTTTTAATTTGTGGACCCCATACTAATTTTTCATATATATAGTTTTAGAGCATCTGCAACCACACAGTATCTTAAACGAAGAGTTTAATGATAAAAAAAAAATATTTTTGATGTATTTTAGCTTTTTACTTAAATTATAAATTTTATTAAAATCTAATCAGCTACAGAATGATACTTGTCTCTAAAGATTGTATACAAATCCTAAAATTTTGCTTTTGAAGGACCAATAGTTCCTTTAATATGTACTAGCTTTTGATACGCGCGTCCGCGCGGATGTGTGCTCTAATTTTTATAAATCAAATACGATTAGTTCTTTTTCAAATGTATTTATATGATGTTGATACTCATTCCAGTTTGGTTTGGGTCTGCTCGGATTTCAAATTTTTGAATTTGAAGAATGCATTCCTATTCATGTATTTAAAAAATTTGGTCCAAGTTAGGTTCAGATATAGATAACCCATTTTATTTATATCTAAAACTTTAAAACTCATATATAATTTATTTTTTTCAAAATCTAAAAATAAAATTAATATATAACATATAAATTTTATTACATATCAAAATACCTAAATTTAACATAAAAATGATTTTGACTTGAATATTTAGATGGAGAATCAGTATATATTTTAAGTATTTATTGTTATTTGATTTTTTTTGCTATATTAAATATTATTTACTTTTGACTATTTGTCTATATTTTCAAGTATTTGAACATTTCAAAATATCTTTATATATTTTGGATATTAAATGTAAAAATAATGAAAATATTTATAAGTATATATAAATATGATTCATATATATTCGGATACACGTAATATTACGTTTTGAATCAGGTTCAGTTCTATTTTTTCAGATATCAAAATTTTGAACTCATGTGAATATTTAACCAGTTTTAGTTCAGTTTTAGTTCGGATTCAATTCTATTTTTGGACCGAATTTAGTTTGGTTTTCAGATTCGGGGATCTGAGTTTATCCCAACTCTTTTGCATAGTAAATGTTTTGGATATTCATCAATCAAATTTTGATAGCATTTTTGGTTGTTTCTACAAATATTTAATTAATTTATATGTCAATTTATATTTGCAATAACTATATAAATATATCGTACACATTTTGATTTTTATATAATGTAAATTTATAACAAAAGATATCTTATTCAATTTATTTTTATAAGTAATTTAATTTTTTATCTGTTGGTAATACATACCAATAAATTTAATTAATTTATATGTCAATTTATATTTTCAATAACTATTTAAATATATCCTACACATTTTGATTTTTATATAATGTAAATTTATAGCAACATACATCTTATTAAAATTTATTTTTATAAGTAATTTAAATTTTTATCAGTTGGTAATACATACCAATAAATTTCATAAAATTTTCTACACTAAATTTATTATGAAATAAAAAATTGAAAAACACCCGTAAAATATTATTATATGTTCGACATGATATAAAAAGATGTATTTAATAAAAATGGGCCGTGTATTTCATGTGACTTTTATTTGATATGTGACCTTTTTAAAAAAAAAAAATCAGTTTAGTCAAGCGAATAAAAAAAACGACAACTTCACCTTCTCCCCTTCTCTTAACAACTGTATCTAGATGAAGAAAGAAGAACAATCGATCGGAGGCTGATACAAATGGAACACATACCAAGCAGAACTACAATGATCCCGATCCAATGAAACAAAGGGTATCGAAGGACAAACCGTTTAATAGGAGCATCTAAAGGTATGTCTTCATTCTTATTTATGAACTCTTAAGTTTTGTTCAATCGATAAACATATCTTGATATATCCTTCACATGCATGTCCAAATCAACTTCATAATACAACTATACTTAAATCATATGAATCGGATAGAAAACAAAAATGAAGCTGAAGCGTTGGTGAAAGATAATTTTGGTAAGGTATCCCCTAAATTCTATTCTTTATGGCCAATTATAACTTTCTCAAGTGATTTTCACTAATTCATATATTTATTTAATCATGAGTCATTTTTTCACTTGATTTTTAGAAGCAGCCCACCTGAGATTTGTTCTGGATATCCTGTTCAAGTCCTCTTTCTGTTTCTTTGAGCTTCTCATCTGGTAAAACTCTCTTTCTTGCATTGGATTTGTTTTACACGTGAAGATACTCATCGTAATCGATCATTTCATTCATCATTCTTGTTATTGTCTGTCAGAATAGAACAATAATTACAATTGTAAAATGATGAAAGATATTAGTAACAGTCGATACAAAACCTCAGAATACACATATAACTCTTGTACTAATCCCGTATTGAGTTGTCTAATAAATGAGGAACTCTCTTGATTGTTCTTATGGAATTGATTTAATGTTCTGTAGGAATAATAGAATACATCATTGTTAGTATCAACAGACAGCAAATTTAATTGAAAACATGTACTTACTTGATGTCTTCAAGAGTAAACTCAGGTTACATCTTTGGTCATGGACACTGAATTGTTTTTAGCTCTCCCAAATTAATAACCTGGCCCATCCCGTCTGTAAAAAAAACAGAGTGGTCGAAAATGTTTTTTTTTTCAAATCAAAATCAATATCGCAGGTAACAATTTGAAAACTTACCAGTGAGGAAACATGGTTTAAGTGATCAACTTAAAACACTCTGAAAATCTACCAAACTTAGAAACAGGTTATGAATCTAAGGGTAGATTTGGTGATTGTTGTGTTTTTCTAGAAACTCATTTTGTAAGAATGATCAGTTGATCTATATATTCTTGTTGAAGGGCTGAGGGTGAAATTCTGAATGTTCCTCCATGCTCCAACGGGTAGAAGTCTTCACTTACTTTCCATATATGTCTTCTTGCACAAGGCATCTATCTAGTACCTTTTTTACATGGTTAAACAAAATAAAACATAGTTAGATTAGATAAACAGATTGCAATAGAAAATACACAATAAAACATAACGATAGTAATCAAAACTCACATTCTCATCTGATAAGATGATTTCCAATGTTTCTCAAGATATGGAGTTAAACTGCTTACAAGTATGTAATGCTTTGACGTGAAACTTCCATCCCGTTTTGTAAGGTTTCACATCTTTCAAAGAGGTGATTGTCAAAGAGGTTTCACATACTCATGAATAAATCAGTTTTGCTTGGAATAGTGGTGATGTTTCCAACGATAGGTATGGTTTTAGTTTAGGAAGGCCCTATATTTTTGGTGCTATAATATATGTTAAAATCTCAAAGAATGGAAATCACAACTATATATGGCTTAATAAGTTACTATAAATTATGGAAAACTCATAAAACCATTGATTTCCTTTTTGTTATGTTGAGCGCTTTGGAATAAGAAAAAAATTTGGAATGTTATTGAGTTAAAGAATAATCGAAGTTATTAGTTTTAAAGATTAGCTAGCCTATACGTGATTTGCAAGTTTTGAAGGATCTCTCGATTGTGTTAGTTGCTTGATATTTTTTTTTATGATGATTTAGTGGAAGTAGGAAACGTTTTTGGAATATTATTGAGTTTGGGAAAATAATAAATTATTATTTTTGATTTTGTGCACCTATTATATCTAAATGATATTAACTATAATATCTTATGATACTAACTAACCTAACTAAGTATTTAAATATATAATAACATTTTATACATGTTTGATAAATCATAATATATATACTATTACAAACCATACGATTGATCATAACAAAAAACCAAGTAAACACAACAATATATGAAATTAATAGTTTAGATGAGAAAAAGTTCATTAATAGCACAACAATGTATATTACCCGATTTCTTAAGCATGATATATATATTGGATCAGTTACAAAAAAAAAGATATATATATTGGATCGCGTTATGTGGTAAGTATTTATAAAATTATGTGGTTAAATATTTATACAGTTGGTTTTGATTACGCAGACCAAGATAAACTAAGGCATGCTGGGGGGAATGACGTTATATAGATGGGTTTATAGGAGTTAATTTTGGTTCATTCGGATGCGGTACAATTTAATTAAGGCTAGGTGCCGAGGATTTATTTAGGTGGTTTAGGAATATTCAGTTTATTAAACCAGTGGCATAAAAAGGTAAATATTAAGAAAAACCCAGGATTAATTACAAAATGTACTTCCATTTTAATAGATTAGATTTGGTTCATTCGGATGCGGTACAATTTAATTAAGGCTAAGTGCCGAGGATTTATTTAGGTGGTTTAGGAATATTCAGTTTATTAAACCAGTGGCATAAAAAGGTAAATATTAAGAGAAATTCAAGGTTAATTACAAAATGTACTTTCCTTTTAATAGATTAGACTAGAGCTTCATCCGTGCGACCGCACGGGTGTTTATGTAACGATTTATGTATATCATATATTTTGTTATTGTATTGTGTTATATATATATATATATATATATATATTAAATGTATGTTGGATCAGTTATGTATATATTAATATACTATATTGGATCAAATTTATATTGATATTTCTTTCGTATTTAATTGTATTATTGAAATGTATTATTAGTATATTATTCGTTTGAGTCAAATTAAAATGAGTTACAACTATTTTAAAACCCCAACTGGACGGGATATAAATTGACCTGCCTATTTTAACTAAATTCATGGGAATAAAGTTAATTTTATATTCAAAATATGAAGCTGATATTGCTGGAACATTCCTTTTTTATTAAAAAAATTGATGATAATATTCCAAAAAGTTTATAATAAGGAAGTTTAAAACATAAGTAATCACGTCTAATATATATGCACAATATTTTATTGGTAAGTTATAGTAATAAGCATTAATTTTGTTTATATATGGTAATGTATACGTATTATAAGATCAAAAGCGTGGAAGCTAGCTTTTAAATTGTTTTTCATAGTTTAGGTTGTTACAATAATTTGTTAATATAGGTGTATTTTAAAGTTGATTTAATTACATTTAACTCAAATTTATTTAAGGAACACACATTAATCTAACTGAAAAAGACAAGCATTAAAATAGGAAATCCAATTTAATTCTCGGTGGTATGGAAGTGTAATTAAATTTAAAAACTAAAGGATATTTTTAATGAGTACTTTTCTTTTAATAATATAGATTGTTTCGTTATTTTAATTTTTTATTAATTTGAAACCCCACTAATTTATCTACGTTGGACGTGCTTTTAGATCCGGCACTGAATGTCAAACCAGTTAATCACAGAATCTCTTTTTAGTTTAATTCGAAAATATTCAGCAAAGGTACATTATGGTTGATGAATCTTATTATATAATAAATGAGACTTTAGTCTCTCCATTTGAAGCCACATCATCAAAGAGGGATGGGCATTTCACGACACGTGTCGCCACACCAAGCATCCTTGCGATTTTCGGCTGACGCTTCTCTTATTTCTCTAACATGATTTGGACTTTTTTAAAATTATAGAGATGGCCCAAACGTTCCCTTTAGTATCCGATGCTAGCCTAATTTAAAGAATATGATATGGACTTTTATTACATAGATAAAGTTGGCCCAGACATTGTAGAAGCACTCGCCTTTTATTAAAACGAAAAGTTATGATTATTCTGTACCTCTGTTTTCGAGCTGTTCCTTAGCCTTTTATTTTTTAGATAATACATTTGTGTAAGTCTTTCCTTATCAATAAATATATTACAACCAAATGAAGGCAAAATCACACATAAAATATAACAGGTATAATGATTACAAAAATAATATCACTTTCTTTCAAGAAATTTTCATTTTCAAATTTATAAGCATCTTTAATTTACTAATACCATAAAATGAATTGTAAATTCATTTAAGAATACAAAAATGCAAAACAAATAAGCCTTCTTCTATTTATTGTTAAAATCTAACACTACAATTATATGAGAACGAAAATTTCACATCCAAACAAACAAAAACAACCCAACAAAATTATTTAGTCGTTACTGAACAATTCACCATAACTTATTGAAAACAATCATTTTTAGTAATCTAATAGCTCATTAAAATTGTATCATAAAAATTAAATAAAAAGTCAAATGTAACATCAATTAGACAAAACTGCTTCCACAAAATTAATAAATCAACTATGCACACAGTATATTAGCCTCCAACCCGTAACAAACATAATAATACAATTCATCCACCATATTCGAAAACCACTAAAGGAAAAAAAAGAAAAAAAATGGGATCAGCGAATTCAAAAAACAATTATAACTCAGACGAAAGTATTGGTAGCTGTGAAGGAAACTCCTCACACACAGACCCAACCATTTTTCAGGAACCTCGACCTGCAATATTTTGTAGAAGAGCCACTCACTATGCTAAATAGTTACAAAATTTTAAAGAATGATTTTTTTGGCTACTGGCCATCCAAGGGATCACTACATCTAGGGGTTACTTCTTTTCAGGAACCTCGACCTGCAATATTTTGTAGAAGAGCCACTCACTATGCTAAATAGTTACAAAATTTTAAAGAATGATTTTTTTGGCTACTGGCCATCCAAGGGATCACTACATCTAGGGGTTACTTCAATACTTCCAGCACCGCAAATCTATCGAAGGACTCAACCATCTTCGTCAATCTGCAAATGAAAACTTTGACAACGGTACATATATTTATGGTATATTAATGTTGTGCAGAGGCGATTTCGGTGAGGAAAAAAAGTACCTCGATAAGTTATCATGGAAAACTAATCAAGTCAGAACTGCGCAATGTTTGACCATGATTAAGAATTCACTAAAAGAAATCAGATGTTGTGAATGAAGAGGGGAACTGGTCTTTATATACATATGGTAATGACGGTCTAAGTACTGGATCGACATGAGATCGTACTTATCCTTAACTAGATAATGACTAGCAATACGTAAGATAAACACCAACTATAATGTGGATAAACACAAGAGTAGATAGGCGCCAGTATGATCCTGCGGATGGGCTTGGCCCGTCTTGCTACACGGACTGATAAATGGGTCGATCACTAAATGGTTTATAACACTCCCCCTTGATCGACACATCCGGTCAAGGTTCATTCATGCTTTGGATGTTGCCTCATTAAAACCTCTCTTGACAAACCCAAAACCCAATGTGGTAAAA
>NC_027749.1:10613177-10613775 GCF_000695525.1 Brassica oleracea var. oleracea | reverse complement strand
CATACATGAGTCTTTATCAGGTGTTGGAGTGCCACATGGAGTTCTTGGGGCTATTTGGATGCATTTGGAGCTCAAAGGAGGTGAAATAGGTGATCATTGGACGAGCAGAGGATGGGAGCGAGGTTCCGCAGCGACGTCATGAGGTCGCTCCAAAGCACCTCTCAGAGCGACCTAGCTGGAGCGACCCCGTGAAGTCGCTCGCCATATTCATCCCGTTGGAAGCCCAGAGCGACTTTCCTAGAGCGACGCACCGAGGTCGCTCGCATCTCACACCCCTCTCGGAGCGACCTCCCAAAGCGACACCCCGAGGTCGCTCGCGTCTCTATGGCGAGACGACACGAAGCGAAGCCCGGAGCGACCTCTCAGAGCGACCCACTGAGGTCGCTCCCGAAAACCGGAGCGACTTGTCGGAGCGACTTGCCGAGGTCGCTCCACGTCTATTGTTGGGTCGATTCCTATTTTACTTAAGGCCCTTTTGGTCATTTCATTATGCACGTTTTACATTTCTAAAACCTATGTTTTAAACATCTTTGGTAGCCAGCACGCGGAGGATCTTTTGATCTATTGAGAAATACACAAAAAACTCTCTTGAGAAGTT
>NC_027749.1:10612750-10613077 GCF_000695525.1 Brassica oleracea var. oleracea | reverse complement strand
ACAGCTAGCAATGGGTTCTTCTTGGGGAGAACTGAGGAAGATGCAAAGGAGATGGTTGACAACATGGTAAATAGTGATACAATCTACAGTGGAGACCACGACAGAGGCAGTCGAACAAATGATAAGCAGACGAGGAAAGAGTTGAAAGCTCTACAGGATAAGATAGACATCCTCCTTGCTGATAAAGCCACACAAGAGCAGCTGCACTTTGTTGGTAACCCAAGCCAAGAGACACCACCTGTTGTCCATGAGGTTGAGGGTTTGGAAGGTCAGGAAGAGCTGTGTTTCATCAACAACAATGGTAGCTGATACAAAAAAGAGCCCAAC
>NC_027749.1:10592761-10600758 GCF_000695525.1 Brassica oleracea var. oleracea | reverse complement strand
ACATCTAGGGGTTACTTCAATACTTCCAGCACCGCAAATCTATCGAAGGACTCAACCATCTTCGTCAATCTGCAAATGGAAACTTTGACAACGGTACATATATTTATGGTATATTAATGTTGTGCAGAGGCGATTTCGGTGAGGGAAAAAAGTACCTCGATAAGTTATCATGGAAAACTAATCAAGTCAGAACTACGCAATGTTTGACCATGATTAAGAATTCACTAAAAGAAATCAGAGTCATTTTGAAGACAAAATATTTAACAAATACAGCCACAATGGAACCCCTAACTGATTGCCACAATCATGACATGGACAGTGCATGCGAAGATTGTTATTACTTTAAGAGGATGAACGAATTTGTTGACTACATTAGCACGAAAAAACAGTAAACAAACACATGAATTTAGGTGTTTCTTTTGGAACATTAACTTTACTTAAACTTTTACATTATACTATATTTACTTTTGTGCAGCTTGGAACATTAGCCATGTTCGTTTCAGAGACGCAGCGTCAGTGATTGGTGTTCAAAACTATAACTAACTTCTTGCTCAAGTATGTGGAGACTACCACCGGCAGCAGTACTTTTGCCGCTCAGAAACAGCCGCATCACCATTTTAAGTGACGCTATTTTACACAGCGGCAGAATAGTCACTTGCAATCCTTGTAAAAGTTGATCGTAGCGTCAGTTGATTATTACGCCACTTTTGTTTTTGCCTAATTTGATGACTGATTTTTGATCGCCGCAAGTGATCGCAGCGTCAATGTACCGAATAGGGCTATTGACTTTAGTTAATCTTTTACATTGTACTACATTTACTTTTGTCCAGCTATCAACTATATATTATATTCTTATTATACTAATCTATGAAATCACTTACGGAACTCCTCTTTCGCCTAATCAGATAAAAAATAAAGTAACACAATACTGACAATAACCACTGTCAAATGGATTAAACGGACCAATTTTAACTTATTAGAAAACAAAATATACAAAGAACAAAAGATCCGAACCCGGCGCGTAGCGCCGGTATACCCCTAGTTATATATAAAACATAAGTTTCAAAAAACTATAAAACATTAACTAAAGATTTTGACAAAAGTACCAGAAGTACGAAAAAACTTGTGCTTGATGAAGTAAATGGCGAACAAGGCTTCGTTAGAGAGCTTCCCGATCATACACACCTTATAACAGGAGGGAACCCAAAACTTTCACGAGGTTCTTGGGTTCTTCCATCGATCTTTTTTTCCTTTCCCAATTATTTGAGACTTTGGCTATATTGGTAACCCTGCGCAACGTGATTCTGTGAGGTTTTTGCCAATCAACAAAAGTTGCGAAATGAACTAAAAAACACAAAACGCAAGTTTGTATGTTTTCCGACAAAAATACAAAAAATTCATTAAGGGGAAAAATATGTTTTAGTAGATTATTTACAAAATCAACATTTTCACATTATTAAAGTATATGATAACATCATTTTAAGATTGTAAATAAATAGCAATAATTTTTTTAAATAGTCATGTTTTAAATAACTACAAAAAACAAATATAACTTGTCATTTTACATCGTATATATATGATTTATGAAAAATTTAACTTTAAATCTTGTAGAAATTAAGTTGTTTTACATAGTATAGTATCATTCCATTCGGTAAGTAACATAATTTATTATATTATATATTATAGGACATTATTTCAAAACAATATAACTTGTCATTTTGGAAAATCTGTATCTATTTTGAACCATATTAGATATACTATATATTAAACATTAAATAATAATAGATAAATAATTGTTTTGAATTTAGTTTGAAGTGTGGTTTTTTGGATTACTATGAAGGTTATTTATCTGAGATTCAACTATTTTAAAAGCAAATACAGTATAGAGATTTTATATATACAATTTTTAGTCATTCATACGCAAAATAAATACTCCCTATGTTTTGGTACGTAAGTAGTTTTAGCAAAAATGTTTGTTTCACAATGTAAGATGTTTATATAATCCAAAGCACATTTTACATTTATTACATGTTGTATGACCAATCAAATAATTCATACTTTTTTATTATTGGTTTAATTTATGTATTAAATGCTTTTTTTCAAATGTAAAAATTTTCTTAATATTCACACTTTTAACAAAAACTACTTACAACTAAAAACAGAGGGAACATGTTAGTTTACTTTTAGTTGCTACTGGTGTATCAATCTCTATTATTAAAAGAGAAGTACCCATTAAAAAATAATCCTAAGTTTTCTAACTTATTTACACTTCCATGCCATTGAGAATTAAATTAAACTACCTATTTTAATGCTTGTCTTTTCCAGTTAAATTAATGAGTTTTCCTTAATCAAATTTAAACTTAATGTCATTAAATGAACCTAAAAATACATCATATTTAACGTAGTTTATTACGTATGAGTACGGTCCAATAATGAACTTGAATTTTATTTTTACGAAAACATGAATCACTTGACTTATGTAATATTTAAAATATATTAACTACAATATAACAAATGCATATAACATACCTATACTTTAGTTTGAAATGATCATGTTCAAGTTTTATATAGTCAACTTACATCATGCATCGATCGATGTACAATATTCAAACCACCTATAGTTTTCGTTTTCTTTATAGGATGTATCAACCAACCAATCATCCCATTGATTTTCTAAGCTTTATAAAAAACAAATCAATAAATACAAACTCAAAATTCAATATCTTCTATTAATCAAAACAGAATATCTTCAATGTCGTATCTTTAATGTACCTAAATATAGAAACAATTGTAACCATAATTACGTTAATTAAAAGAATAGATTTGATTCCAACCAATTGATGTATTACTTCTGTAATTGATTTTCTTGCAGAAGAAAGAGGAAACAATAAATTTAAAATTTATAAGAATATAAAGATATAAATATTCCAACCAATTGCCTATATTTGCGTATGATTTCCGCATAATAAGCTTCAAATTTAACATTGAAAAAGATAGAGATATTTTTTTTTTAATTTTTTTACTGACACAAAATTAAATAAAACGAAGAGTTAAATGTATTATTTTTTTTGTTACACTTCCCGAAAAAATGGTTATAACATGGGCTTTCATAATATGGCCTTTTAACAAATTAATGTTATGGACATTTAATAATTATCTTGACGAAAAAAAAAGACTATAAATAATTTATTATTAATAAAATTATGAAATTAGTTACAATTTGATGACTAATTCATCGCCCTTTTTTATATGTTAAATTTTTCATAGAAGTTTAAAAATCATTTTATTTTCTTTAAACATGTATAACTAATTTATAATCTTTTATGCCATACTAAGTCATAATATAATATTTCTTCATATTTTACATTAATAACCATTGTTTTTATATATCGTCTACAATTCTCTAATTACGTCTATTTGTTCAATTTTTTATATGATATCGAATATTCATTGTAATAGATGGTTTAAGATGCCAAAAAAATTATTTACTCGTTGAATATAATACATCAAATATTACAAATACATTATTTATTTAAATAAATAACCAAAAACCGAAAATTCAAATCCGGTGCGCGGATCAGGGTGTAATTTGTTTTTACAATTTAGAACTCTTTGCATAAAATATTTAATAATAAAATCTAACCTTAAAAATATATAAATCATGATATATATGTGATGTGTCAGAACTTTCTTTAAACTATCTCTGCAGTAACTAACCAAACCGGCGAAGATATCATCTATAAAGAAGATTTCAAAATTTCAAGATTGCACATTTTCCAAGGACGCAAAACCAGACAGCGGGCTCGTTAGCCAAGATTGCACAAAATTTTCATAAACATTTAGATTTTGTTGGTTGTTCTATTTCGATGTCAATTCTCACACCACCTCGAGTAATAGAATAACTTTTGATGTGGAAAAACTATTTCTACATACTACAGTAGATGATCTACTAATCACCATGTGAGTTATTCTGAAATTCCACATTGATATGATTTGATAATCCATGAATCATGACATAAAAGTAAAAAACTTGTCCTTGACAAAATCAATGAACAACAAAGCTTCGTTAGGGAGTCTAACAAACATGCCATTTCTTATAAGAGGTGGGAAAAACAACCAACCACTCGTCAAAACTACAAACCCTACCGTGAGCAGTCGTGAAGCCATAGGACCCAACGTCCAACGCCGCACAAACGTCATCTTCTTCACCGCTACTTCCGCCGCCGTGCAAACTCCATGCAACAGAAAGAACCAAGTGACCTCTCCTGTAGGCATCTCGTGGGTGACATAAAAGAAGATCAGCTCGTGAACTGCACCGGAGACAATGAACGTCGCAAAAACCGCCAAAAACCTAGCCTGATCAGAGCTCATTGTCCTTTCGGCTATTCGCTGCACCGGGTTGTAAACAGCTGGCCGGAGGATCGCCGGGACCATGAGGTTCCACCGGCGACCCCAGAAATCTTGAAGGGAAGTGGCTAAGTATGGCTCATTGGACTGTGGCTCTAGATCGCATCCAAGAGTAATCAAGACCAAGACTTTGACGAGCATTAAGACAATCTCAAGTTCCAAATATATATGCAGAGAGTACATAACCAACAGCATAGTCGGAGACAAGTGTTGTTTGTAATCATACATACGTAACAACACACCAAATACAACAACTTTAATGGCGAAAACCCATTTAGGGATCTGGTCATGAGACTTAGGGCTTTGTTGAGGCTTGATGGGGAAGCAAGTGAAGTAGATGAACCGGGAGAGGGTTTGGGGAAGTGGGTAAAGAGGACCTTTGTCGAAAGAGAAGAGGATGAGTTTGAAATTGGCGAGCCATGTGAGGAAGAACGCTGTCGATTCAGAGAAGTGAACAGAGGAGAAAAACAGAGGTAGAAGGAGAAACAGAACACAAACTGGAAGAACAGAGAGTAAACGGAATACTCCAGCTTTGATTCTGGTTGATATGTAGTAACAATAAGATACTGAGATGATTGCAGAAAACCAAACCTTGATGAGGTTCTCGAGTTCTTGTTCCATCTCTCTAGATCTTGTTTCTCTTTTTTTTTTTTCCTCCAATCACCGAGGCTTTGACTTTGATTCTATTATATAGTTTAAATGATCAGACGAATCATCCACGTTCTGAATATAAAAAAAAACTAAGTAAACTTGATTTAAATGGCTACACGCATTGTTAAGCAGATTCTGACATTATGAACCTGTTATTGCAACTTATCATGATTAAATAAAACTGTAATATGATTCAAACCATGGTCCCCAATCACATGGCCAAGGTGAGTCCATCGATCTACTAGACTACTACTGTATATGGTTTAGTTTCTTGCTACATATTTAAGTGAAACAAGAGAATAAAATCTGTATGTTTCTATATTATTCATAAACATAAGGAGCCATTTATATATAGGAAATTACACCATCGTAGAATAATGGAAATACTAGAATATGGAAATACAAATATGGAAAGCGTACAAATCATAAGTCTAAAGTAAATAGGAAAGTAGCCAAAGAAGAAAAAGAAGTAGCCGACTCTCTCTCTCTCTAGGGCGCGGCCGTCTCTCTCTCTCTCTAGACGGGCCGACTCTCTCTCTAAGATATGAGCCGGTTATGGACATCCACAATATGAATTATAACACTCCCCCTTGGATGCCATAACTATACAGAGTTTGTAATACGCTTTGGATGTTGCCTCATTAAAACCTTACCAGGAAAACCCAGTGGGACAAAACTATGGTGAAGGAAAAAGAGTACAACACATATTACTCCCCATGTTCTGAACATCACTAATGGTCTTTCAGTCTACGCATCCAATCTGATGCGTGAGCTTTCTGAACGTGCAGGTAGGAAGTGATTTGGTGAACAGGTCGGCTGAGTTGTCGCTGGAACGCACTTGGACGACTTGGACCTCGCCGGATTTCTGAAGCTCGTGCGTGAAGAAGAACTTAGGCAGTATGTGCTTCGTCCGGTCTCCTTTGATGTAGCCATCCTTAAGCTGAGCAATGCAAGCTGCATTGTCCTCATACATCACGGTTGGTGCGCCCTTGCCTTCGGTCATCCCACAATCAACTCGGATATGGTTGGTCATGGACCGTAACCACACAGACTCGCGGCTGGCCTCGTGAATAGCCAAGATCTCTGAGTGGTTTGATGAAGTGGCCGCGATCGTATGCTTCATGGAACGCCATGAGATGGACGTGCCACCATGAGTAAAAACGTAGCCGGTATGTGATCGAGCATTGTGAGGATCCGAGAGATAACCTGCATCAGCAAAGCCAACTAATCCTTCTTTGTTATGGTTAGTATAAAATAAACCCAAGTCTTTCGTTCTTTGTAGGTAACGAAGAACATGTTTAATCCCGTCTCAGTGCCTTTGGGTTGGACAAGAGCTAAACCTAGATAATAGGTTCACGACAAAGCATATATTTGGTCGTGTGTGACTCGCCAGATACATCAAAGCTCCTATGGCACTGAGATATGGCACTTCGGGACCTAGGACATCTTCATCGTTCATCTTAGGACGAAACGGATCAGTGTCCAGGCCTAGAGACCTCACGACCATGGGGCTAGACAATGGGTGAGACTCGGCCATATCGAATCTCTTGAGTATTTTTTTCTGTATATGTCATTTGATGCACAAGGATTCCATCTTTAATGTACTCAAGCTGTAATCCCAAAGAAAACTTTGTTCTTCCAAGATCTTTCATCTCGAATTCTTTCTTAAGATATTCAACTGTTTGAGAAATCTCTCTCTAGGTTCCTAGGATATTTAAATTATCAACATACACTGCTATAATCACAAAGCCCTGGCCGAATTATTTATAAAGATACAAGGGCTGATCGGATCATTCTTATATCCCTCTTTCACTAAGTACTCACTTAATATATTGTACCACATTCGGCGTGATTGTTTCAATCCATAAAGTGACTTATTCAACTTTATAGGGTTTTAACAACCTCGGTTTCAATCTCTGCACCTTTCTTAGTTTTCCGAGGGTTCTTATCTTTGGAACCTATTGGTCTACCACGTTTCAAACGTTGTCTAGACTCTGCAGCAACTTGATTGTGTCCCTCTTGAAGATCAATTCTTATTGGTGCATTAGCAGCTGGTATATATGACTTAGTCACTCTTTTCGGGTCAGCAAAGGAATCTGGCAATTGATTAGCTAGCTTTTGTAAATGTATAATCTTTTGGACTTCTAAATCACACTCTTGAGTACGAGGATCTTGCCAAGATAAGGATGTTTGATTCCATGTAATTTCTTTTACCAGTTTACTGCTATCTCCCCCTAATGTTGGATGTTCGGATTCATCAAAGTGACAATCCGCATACCTGGCCTTAAATAAATCACCCGTAGTTGGCTCAAGGTATTTTATAATCGTGGGAGAATCATATCCAACATATACCCCATCCTCCTTTGAGGTCTCATCTTTGTTTTGTGTGGTGGTGCAATTGACACATAGACGACACATCTAAATGTCTTAAGATGGGATATGTCTGGCTCATGACCCGTAAGCAATTGTGATGGGGAATATTTATGTTCACTAGACAGTCTGATACAAATCAGTTCGGCCACGTGCAAGACCGCGTGTCCCCAAGCTGTGGCCGGAAGCTTAGACCTCATAAGCAATAGTCTAGCTATCAGCTGAATTCGTTTTATGAATGATTCGGCCAAGCCGTTCTGTGTATGTACATGTGCCACGGAGTGTTCCACACTTCCCTCCATGGACATCCAATAATCATTAAACGCTTGGGACGTGAACTCACCAGCATTATCAAGACGTATAGTCTTTAAAAGGATGGTCGTTTGTATTCAAAAATCGGTCGTGCCAGAGAGTAAAATTCTTGGTGGCCACTTTATTAAATGCGGCATTGGCCTCCATCATACTGACCTTGGCGTAATAAAGTCCAGTAGAGAGCGTAGATATAGACTCTAGGACTTTCTTATGTCCTTGGCCGATTTCTATGATCTGAAGGAACTCTTTGTTTCCTT
>NC_027749.1:10581803-10592746 GCF_000695525.1 Brassica oleracea var. oleracea | reverse complement strand
TCAATATGAAAGCCATTCATTCAAATGTCTTTAAAGCTCAATAGGCTTCTCTTAGAGCTGGGTGAATACAATGCATCAGATATCTCTAGATGCGTACCCTTAGGCAACATGATGTTGGCCTGGCCGTAGCCCTCTATGAGACTGGCTATACCCGGAATGATACTTTAGAGACTTCATATAAAAACTTTCATTCATTAATAAAATAAGTTCAAAGCAATCAAAACATGGAAAAGACAAAGCAAAGAACACAAAATATAGATGTCGAATTCAACTTCATTCTTTTAAACAATCTGAAGTTTCATAATCCATAAGATCGTCTGTTTCATGATTGAAATCATCTTCACCATCTTGATAAGTCATATGAGCTTCATGATTCTTCCCTTTCAAACTCTCTTGGGAGAGTTCAACGAGATGTTTGGGAGTCCTACATGTCTTAGCCCAATGATTATCCATAGCACATCTATGGCACATGGATTTGGTCAAATTTTGTAGTTTAAATGATGTACCACGGCCTCGGCCATGACCACGGCCTCCATAAGAGTTTCCTTGGCCACGGCCATATGAGTTGCCTCGGCCTCGACCAAACGATTTTCAGCCTCGAACACTACGTCCGTGCCATTTTCCACGACCACGGCCGTGTTGGCTATCACTCTGGACATGGTTCGACTCTTTCTTATCCTCTACGGCCGCATGTGCCTCAGGTAATGGGTTTGTCCCAGGAGGTCTCAATTGCCCTGTTCTCATCAACAGTTCATTGTTCTGCTTAGCGAGCAAGAGACAAGAGATCAGATTAGCATAAGTTGTGAAGCCCTTCTCTCGGTACTGTTGTTGTAACAACACATTGCTTGTGTGGAAGGTGGAAAAGGTTTTCTCAAGCATATCCTTATCTCTTATATCCTCACCACACAGTTTCAATTTAGAAACTATCTTAAATAGGGCCGAGTTATGCTCGTCCACGGACTTGAAGTCCTGGATTATGAGATTCCTCAAATCATACATAGCCTTGTGTAATAACACCATTCTCTGGTGATCATATCTCGTTTTCAACTATGTCCAAAGGTCTAGAGGATTCTCAATAGTCAAATACTGATCTTTGAGACTCTCAATAATATGATGGCATATAATTAATATAGCTCCATATCTATCTTTCTCACTTGCATTATTGCCGTCGGTGATACATTCACAGAGTCCCTTGGATTTTAGGATGATCTTAGTATCAAGTGCCCATTGCAAGTAATTATCTCCAGAGAGATTTAGGGCAGCAAAATCCAAGTTGTTGATTTTCGACATCTGAAATCATATATTTCATAATTTAGATTTAAAAGTGTTCAAGCGAATGCAATCAATATGCTCAAGCAATCCGGATTCTAGGTATGATGCAAATAGGTCATTCGTATATGATGCACACATGTTCAATCTTAGCATTCAAATTCTATATGCAATCAGTTCGTACTATTATGCATGCATGATGCAAACAAGCCGCACGGCTACAATCTTAGCAAATGGTTTCAATGCAATCAATACAATGGTTATTCATTTTCAATCTTAGCAAACGGTTTTCTAAGAGTTCAATGTGTAATTGTAATCAAACAGTCGAGCAATGCATCAATTAGGGTTCATTCGAGAATGTATGAAAACTATCAATACTAGCCGGATCATTATCAAGTAGAATGCATAAATAATTTAACCTAGCTAGTGATTTCTATTTCAATTCAAGCATTCGGTTTTAATCAATAAAACAAGATAGTATTCGATTCTAATTTCACGACATTAGGGTTTCGAATAAACAATCATTTTGACTTCAATTTGAAAATCATTCAATCGGTTTTATCAATTCAAACAACCAAACTCAAGAATGAGATTATCAATCCTAGCAATCGATTTCTATGTGATCAAATTCAATACGGTTTTAATTAATCAAGGGTAGCATACTATATCCAAACATACAAACATTCAAACAATAAATTTTGATCTCAAAGATTAATTAGGGTTTGGATAAAATCGATTATGCATTAGCTTTAGGGTTTTAATCGATTTCATGCATAGCATGCATTATGCATGTATGGGGCTAAAGGTATTAGGAAAACGATTTTGATCATTAGATCAATTGGGGTTTAGGGAATCGAACTTATGATTATGAGCTTCGATTTACTCATTGGGGTTTTACTCTATTACCCTAGTGTTTCGATTAGGTTTTAAGGATTACCTTAACCTCAAGTAGGGTTGAATGGACCACCACTGAGATGAGGATCGCGAGCTGAACGTTGAGATTGATATGCGAACGAGCTGAGGTTGTCTAGAGCTGGAACGTATCGCGAGCTGTCCTTGCTGGTAGCGGGAACGCAAGCTGAAGCTGAGATCGTCTGATCACGAACGGAAACAAGCTGTTATCGCGAGCGGTATCGAGTCGTCTATCGCGAGATGGCTGAGATCGTGTCTCGGGATTGAGTTGAGACGGTCTGAGGTCGTGAGCTGGGATCGTGTCACGAACGGGAACAGGATGAGTATTAGGTTTAGGGTTCGTGATCGGGAGTTCTCAACGGTTAGGGTTTATCGTCGAGGGGATTATGGATTCACCGGCTAGGGTTTGTTTAGCTTAGGGTTTAGAGTAATCGTACTGATAACATGTTGTGAAAAAAGAGAATAGAATCTGTATGTTTCTATATTATTCATAAACATAAGTAGCCCTTTATATATAGGGAATTACACCGTCATAGAATAATGGAAAGACTAGAATATGGAAATACAAATATGGAAAGAGTACAAATCATAAGTCTAAAATAAATAGGGAAGTAGCCAAAGGAGAAAAGGAAGTAGCCGACTCTCTCTCTCTCTCTACGGCGCGTCCGTCTCTCTCTTTCTCTAGACGGACCGACTCTCTCTCTAAGATATGGGCCGGTTATGGACATCCACAATATGAATTATAACAAAAACCATTTTTTGTTTTGGAAATGAGATTCAAATTAGTAACGCGTGACAAAAAGTTCATTGCTCCTGTTTTGTCCCGTCTCTATTTCCCAAGTGTGTGCCTAGGAATGTCAAACCGGTTGATCCGTCCCATCCCGTCCTGTACCGCAGCGGGCTCGTCTTCGAGCGGGTCAGGCCCGCGCTGGCTGCGGTCCTCAAAATGGCTGACCAAACCCGTACCGCAAAACATGTAGGCCTTTGCGAATCGGCCCGCTGGACATAAAATTACAAACAGACATATGACTCCTGAACGCTTCAAGACATGATTCAGGACGCTTCATCAGTTTCATGATGTATCAGTAAGTGAGTTTAATCAGTGATTGAACTGGATAAGGCAATACACTTCTTAGTTGAAGATTTTAGTTGGATCAAAACACTAGTTTATTTACTTTTGTTAGACTCCAAACATTTTAAAAATAAACAATACTCTAGTTGTTAAATCCAAATATTATAACTCATAAGTTCATAACAAATATTTTAGTTTTCTGAATCCAAAATTAAATAAAACCAACACCAAATCAAAGATGCTATTCCCAAAAACAAATAAAAAGAAAACACCAATCACACTTCTTGTTGTTCATCATTATCACCAACAAGCGACAAAAAGATGGAGATTTCTCTTCTTCACCATCAACTTCATCTTCTGCAAATAAGAATAATAGAAGTCATTTAAAGATATATTGAAACCTAAAACTCCAAAATGTATGATAATGTGAATAAATACATATAGGCAAAACAATGAATAACCCATTGCGGGAACTAGATCTTCTTCTTCGGTGGAAAGTGAGTTTTCAAATTTCTTATGATGACTCGAAGAAGCTCCACCAGTGCAGTTCGAAGGCGCTTGGGAGACCGAAAGCATCATCGACCTGAAACCACCATCACCGGAGCTACATAACGTCGAATTGCCTTTTCTCTCTCTCTCTCTCTCTATGTTTTAGGTGAAAGCAGAAATGGGGACTTAGGGTTGCGGGTCTTCAAAATCTCGCAGGTTAACCTGTAGTCCATCCCGCTTTCTATCCGTCCCGCTTTCGACCCGTTCCATTTTGAACCCGTCTTGCTTTCGACCCGTCCCGCTTTGAATCCGTCCTGCGAGGCCCGCAATTTTGCGGGCTTACCAAATGGAGGCCTAATCCCGCCCTGCAGTAAGTATTTACGGGCCAGGCCCGCGGTCCAGATCTTTGATTGCCATCACTATGTGTGCCCTAAAGCTTTTTATCGATAATAACGATGAGAATAACAAAAAAAACTCTTTCTTCGTATTATGGCTGTGATTGTTTAGGACTTTGACTCTCATGGCTTTTAAACTAAGCACTTTACAAAAATTCTGTCCGTGGCTTTTATGGCTGTGGCTTTTAAAAATTAAAAGTCACAATTTCTATATTTTAGAAAAAATTAAAAGTCACAAATTCTTGATTTTAGAAAAAAATAAAGAAATGTGAACAAAAAATAAAAGTTGAGGCTCTAAGAGTTTTTAGGGAGTTTGAGAAATTTAAGAAAAGCCATTGGTAAAATTATTGACTTTAGAAATTTTAGATAATTGTAAAAATTTTAAGGTTTTACTGGTCAAATCCCCAATCGGAAACCCCCAGTCGGACCTATGAAACGTTACATTACAATATTAACAACCTGTGATTTGACAAAGTCAATAACAAACAAACATTCATTTATCACTCTCTTATGCACATTATTTCTCAGCACTTGAGGTGTAAACAACCAACCGGCCGTAACAAACACAAACACCACAACCACAAGACTCGAGACAGCTCGATGCGGTGGTGGACACAACCGCATCCTCTTCACCCATATCTCCAAAGAAGTTACAACTCCATGCAACATAAAGAAACAAGTGACTTCCCAAGTTGGAGATTTACGGATAAAATAAAAGTAAATAAGCTCATGCATTAACCAGGAGACAAGGAACGTCGCCAACACTCCAGCATAAAAGGCCAGGTTTGGACCGATTAACCTAGCCGTATACTGCTGAACTGGGATGTGAATGGTTGGACGTAGAACTGATGGATATGAAGTAGCTAAGTAAGGCTCATTGAAGACCGGTTCGATTTCACAACCAAGAAGTTTAGAGAGCAACGCACCGATAGAGAGAGGATAAACTCTGCCTCAAGGTAGACATGGACAGTAAAGATAGCCAAGAAAGGGAGCTGAGATAAACTGTTATGGTAATTTTTACCGTAGAGATATAATAAGAAAGAGATGATTATAACTTTGGAAGCACGACCCCATTTGGACATAGGTATACGATTTGAAGAAGGGGTTTGATTGGTTTTGATGGGGAAACAAGCGAAACAGAAGAAACGGGAGAGAGTTGAAGGAAGTGGGCTTAAAGGTTCTTGATCAAAAGCAAAGAGAGCTAGCTTGAAGTTTGCGAGCCATGAGAGGAAGAAAGCTGAGATGGCGCAGAAGTGGAAAGAAGAGAAGAAGAGAGGAATAAGAAGAAAGATGATGAAGATGGGAAGGAGACAGAGGAGACGAAGAAAACCTTTGGAGATTCTTGAAGAGATGTAGTAACAGTAAGATATGGAAATAAAGGCAGAGATCCAAACCTTGATTAAGTTCCTCAACTCTTGTTCCATTCTTTTTTTTCTTCTAAGTTCTGTGGGTTGCTAATTGTGTGCTGCAACTTATAAACAATATCCAAAATCTATACTATATAAAAGTTGAAGCTATTAACCATCTAGAGCGTCCACATAAGATTTAAAACCACCAATCAGAATACGACACATCTCAATTTTTTTAATTTACTATTTGTTAAAATGTCAAAATTTCCAAAAAATATTTTCTATATACTATATAAAAGTTGAAGCTATTAACCATCTAGAGCGTCCACATAAGATTTAAAACCACCAATCAGAATACGACACATCTCAATTTTTTTAATTTACTATTTGTTAAAATGTCAAAATTTCCAAAAAATATTTTCTATATACTATATAAAAGTTGAAGCTATTAACCATCTAGAGCGTCCACATAAGATTTAAAACCACCAATCAGAATACGACACATCTCAATTTTTTTAATTTACTATTTGTTAAAATGTCAAAATTTCCAAAAAATATTTTCTATATACTATATAAAAGTTGAAGCTATTAACCATCTAGAGCGTCCACATAAGATTTAAAACCACCAATCAGAATACGACACATCTCAATTTTTTTAATTTACTATTTGTTAAAATGTCAAAATTTCCAAAAAATATTTTCTATATACTATATAAAAGTTGAAGCTATTAACCATCTAGAGCGTCCACATAAGATTTAAAACCACCAATCAGAATACGACACATCTCAATTTTTTTAATTTACTATTTGTTAAAATGTCAAAATTTCCAAAAAATATTTTCTATATACTATATAAAAGTTGAAGCTATTAACCATCTAGAGCGTCCACATAAGATTTAAAACCACCAATCAGAATACGACACATCTCAATTTTTTTAATTTACTATTTGTTAAAATGTCAAAATTTCCAAAAAATATTTTCTATATACTATATAAAAGTTGAAGCTATTAACCATCTAGAGCGTCCACATAAGATTTAAAACCACCAATCAGAATACGACACATCTCAATTTTTTTAATTTACTATTTGTTAAAATGTCAAAATTTCCAAAAAATATTTTCTATATACTATATAAAAGTTGAAGCTATTAACCATCTAGAGCGTCCACATAAGATTTAAAACCACCAATCAGAATACGACACATCTCAATTTTTTTAATTTACTATTTGTTAAAATGTCAAAATTTCCAAAAAATATTTTCTATATACTATATAAAAGTTGAAGCTATTAACCATCTAGAGCGTCCACATAAGATTTAAAACCACCAATCAGAATACGACACATCTCAATTTTTTTAATTTACTATTTGTTAAAATGTCAAAATTTCCAAAAAATATTTTCTATATACTATATAAAAGTTGAAGCTATTAACCATCTAGAGCGTCCACATAAGATTTAAAACCACCAATCAGAATACGACACATCTCAATTTTTTTAATTTACTATTTGTTAAAATGTCAAAATTTCCAAAAAATATTTTCTATATACTATATAAAAGTTGAAGCTATTAACCATCTAGAGCGTCCACATAAGATTTAAAACCACCAATCAGAATACGACACATCTCAATTTTTTTAATTTACTATTTGTTAAAATGTCAAAATTTCCAAAAAATATTTTCTATATACTATATAAAAGTTGAAGCTATTAACCATCTAGAGCGTCCACATAAGATTTAAAACCACCAATCAGAATACGACACATCTCAATTTTTTTAATTTACTATTTGTTAAAATGTCAAAATTTCCAAAAAATATTTTCTATATACTATATAAAAGTTGAAGCTATTAACCATCTAGAGCGTCCACATAAGATTTAAAACCACCAATCAGAATACGACACATCTCAATTTTTTTAATTTACTATTTGTTAAAATGTCAAAATTTCCAAAAAATATTTTCTATATACTATATAAAAGTTGAAGCTATTAACCATCTAGAGCGTCCACATAAGATTTAAAACCACCAATCAGAATACGACACATCTCAATTTTTTTAATTTACTATTTGTTAAAATGTCAAAATTTCCAAAAAATATTTTCTATATACTATATAAAAGTTGAAGCTATTAACCATCTAGAGCGTCCACATAAGATTTAAAACCACCAATCAGAATACGACACATCTCAATTTTTTTAATTTACTATTTGTTAAAATGTCAAAATTTCCAAAAAATATTTTCTATATACTATATAAAAGTTGAAGCTATTAACCATCTAGAGCGTCCACATAAGATTTAAAACCACCAATCAGAATACGACACATCTCAATTTTTTTAATTTACTATTTGTTAAAATGTCAAAATTTCCAAAAAATATTTTCTATAAAATAAAATATATTATCTAATAAATTAAGCTAATAAGTTTTTTTATCAGTTTTAAAAATGTCAAGATATCCAAAATTTAATAATTTAAACATAAAATAGAAATTTTATCAAATAAAGTAAATTTATAAATAAAATATTTTTAAAAATTAATGTTGATATTGTATATATCGACAATGGAAGAAGCTTTATGATTTACTATGCATCTGCGTATATTTGTTATGGAGATAGATTTTTGATAGTCTTCTGTACCAAAATAAAATGGAAAATAATGTTAAAATAGTTAAATTAACAAAAACATCTAAAAAGACAATTAACTTAATCCATCTAATATTTTTTTTTGGTAAAATAATCCATCTAATATGATAATGAGAAACTTTCTGATATATGAAGTATTGGTGTGACTATAAATAATTGTCTAAATTTCCAAGAGTTTTTAAGATTTTATTTTGAGAAAGAGATAGCGGTTTTGAAAAAGAAAAGAGATTTAAACAATGTTGCTTCAGCTTCTTCTTTGGTTTCCGCTGATCTAAGAATTTTTTTAATAAGATTGAAGTTGAGCATGATTAGTCTTCAGCAACACGCAAAGCGTATTCTCGCTCACAATAGCATGGCTCGATTCTTCTGCTCCAACACAAACGTAACCGTATGGACGTCGAATCAAGTTATGCGGAGTCGTATCGAGTCGGCTTTATATTAGAAAGCAGAGATCAGTACGGTGCTTGAGCAATGGTGACAACAAGGGAACAAGTTGAACCCTTCGTTGGTGAGAGGATTTTTTTCTTTTTTAAACATGTTAGTTTTTAGAAGAAACAGAGAAGTTCTTGAGAGCATCTCTAAGAATCTGAGGGATGAGTCTATGTACACCGCTTTACTAAAAAATTACGTAACTCGGGGAAGAAGACTTTTGATAGAGCAGAAGCGGCTTTCGAGAACATGAAGGGGTACTATGTCTACGCTCCACTCTTAAACACCTACACGAGATGCTAACAAAACGTTAATAAAGCGGAGGTTATCTTCAAGAAGATGGGAGAGCTAGGATACATAGTGCCGGATAGTGTCACGATGAACAACGTTTAGTTTTGTGAGTAACGCAGATGTATCAGCCGCAGACTTGATCGACAAGCATAAGAGTGAATAGGTGGATGATGGAAAACTCAAGCTTGAAGTTGAAACGATTGAAGCAATGGCAGTGGCTTACGAGAAAGCTGGATCTTTGTGGATGTATGATTTATGGGTAATGAAGAGTATCCAAGTGTGATTAGGTCTTTGTTGATTGTATGATTTATGGGTGATGAAGAGTATCCAACCACCTTCCCTCACTCTTTGGCTATGTGTATTTCTTGTCCTAAGCAATTTATTTTAGTTGTTTAGTAGGTTTTTATTCAGGTTTTGTTAAGAGTCATGCTAAGTATATTAGAAATTAAAAATTGGGATTGTGTTTGTGTTCGAGCTAGCAAGAATGTTTAATGTTCTACGTAACGTACTTAAAACAACTCATCAAAGATTCAAATGTATGATTTATATGCTATGCAGACAATTTGATGTTAATTTCAGTTGAAGTGGCTACTTGCAATTTGATGTAGTAATCCATATTCATTGCCATGTCTTAAACTGTTGTAACAAAAGAAATTATTAAAGAGAAACCTTAAGAGAGATGATGCCATACGATAGTCCTAAAAAAGTTTCAATTTTAAGAATATACTAGATATTGACCCGCACTTTGAAAGCGCGAGATTGTTTCTTTTGAAATATTTTATTTTAGAACATATTATATTTTATAAAATGTATATTTGAAAAAATATATAATGTGTTTTGGGTATATATGTAGTTGCTGTTTAATATGTTTAGGATGATAAGTATTAAGATACAAATGTAATAATATATAACCAGATGTTAATTTATAATATATTTATTTATTTATAATTGCGAAGTTTTGAAATCGATAGAATATTAATTGGTTTCATTTTTCGATATTATTAAATAAAATTTAGTACCACAATTAATAAAATAATATACCACTATAATTTTCCAAATTTTTAATAATTATTTGTATTATTTGTATGTTTCATATAACACTAAGTTAAAATCTGTAACCTGACATTATATTTTTATTTGTATGAGCCTAAGCTGAAATCATTACACACTCATTATGTTTATACAATTGAGGGTTTGTATGTATGTTAGGGTTTAAGGTTTGTGTAGTTCATAGTTATATTTTTGTGGTTTAGGATTTTTTAGGCTGTCAAGTGGCTTTAAATAATCTAAATATAGGGTATCAAGAAGTTAGAATGTTATTAAATATTGCTTTAATGTAAATTTTCCCAAAATACGCGACTTCTGATCAATTGAACGAAATTCTGACCCGTCCTTTGTATATTTTTTGTTGGGGTTTTTGCCAAAACTAATCCACAACTTGATTTTAACCCCAAACCTATACTCAAACTTGAATCAAATGCAAAACTAACCTAAAAGCCTAATGAAATTACAGCTCAGCCCCTTGTGACCAAACAAAAAAACAGAAGCTATTTTTACGAATATAGCCCTAGTAAATCGTCTGAGTCGTCTGAGATGTTGGAAGTCGTCTGGACGACTGAAGTGTAAGTCGTCTGGTACCGGTTTATTTTAAAAATAATTTATAAATCTTGTAAAAAAATATTTTGATGCGTGAAAAATAAAAATCAAGTAATTATAAACAGTTTTAAGTGATATAAATTAAGATATGATAAAATTGATTTGTTTTGAAGATAGATGAGTGGAAGTAGTGAATCATGAAATACTTTGGTTTAGGAGTTTGGCAAACATATGTTGTAGTATTGTATGTATTGTTAGGGTTAGATTTTGGAAAACTAAAATGTTTTTTTCAAAAATTAGTTTTCACCTATATGTGTTTATTTATGTGTATAGTAAACACTTTTCAAGTTTGATTTGATTTTATGAAGTCTTTAATTAGATAATTAAGTTTAGGGGTTATGTTTAGGGTGTGGACGACTTATATTTCAGTCGTCTGGTGAAGAAATTAAAACAGACGACTCGTCCAGAAGAGTTTAATATTTTTAGCAGGAAATTAAATA
>NC_027749.1:10576786-10580133 GCF_000695525.1 Brassica oleracea var. oleracea | reverse complement strand
TGCGTTGACCAGACGACTTCCAGGTAAGTTGTCTACAGCCAGACGACTTCCCAAGTAAGTCGTCTGACGAACAGATCTGGAAAAAAACTCGATGTCATACCTTAAATTGGTGAGATAAGTTCCTTAGCATACATAAGGCTTCTCCAAGCACACAGAATCACAAACGAAAGTAACCCACCCAGAATCGTTAGCTTCTATATATGACTCTATGAACCATAAAAAATTTAGAATCAAAATCTTGGGTTTTTTTAGCTCATTGTGGAGAGAAAGTGAGAGATATGTTGTGTTTAGTTCACAAGAATGGAAAAAGAAGAATGGTAAATCGATTTTGGGAGCATTAAGAGCTTCAAATTGGTTGTTCATGGTGGTTGTGGTATTGATGACAATGGCAATCTTGTAATTACTTGAAGATGATGGGGGTGAGAGAGTAAAAATGTCATTTTCGAAAAAAAAAAGAAAAAAAAATTGATGGCATTTTCGTAAATTATATGAACTTGTGGGGTGAATAGGGCAAAACCAATTTTCAAAAAAAAAGGAGCTTAGTTTTGTGTTTGACTTTAAGTTATAGGTCAATTCTGCAAAAAAACCCTTTTTTGTTTTCATTTCTTTTTTAGAAATTTAATTTCCATATTTGTGTGTGTTTTAATCATATTTGTGTTTTCTTTGTAATCATATTTGTGTATAAATCTTAATCAAAATATATTTTATAAAACAATAACAATTTAAAAGTTGATTCGAGATACGTTCGATTCTTTGTAATCAATATGCTTGTATACTCGTTTCTTTGTAATCATATTTGTGTATAAATCTTAATCAAAATATATTTTATAAAACAATAACAATTTAAAAGTTGATTCGAGATACGTTCGATTCTTTGTAATCAATATGCTTGTATACTCGTTTCTTTGTAATCATATTTTTATGTTCTAGATCTTGATTCGCGGTTATAATGTTGGTTTGTAATTTTTTTTTGTGTTTCTATAAATATGTAATTTTTCTCTTATATATTAAAGAAATTTAATTTATATATAGTTATATAACGTAGGATTATCCTAACGTAGCGGTTAATGTGTATTTATAGAAAAATGTAGTGTTATTGTTATATTACGTATATTAAGGTAGGATTGTTGACAAAAAAAAAAGGTAGGATTAATTTTTTTTACTTGTTGATAATCGCCCTAATGTAATGGTTATTGTTTAAATAAAATTAGATATAATTATATAAAGAAAATAATAAGAAGCTCTTTAAAGAAATGGAATATATAGTTGGACATAACATGATATTGTTTTAATAGAATTGATGACATATATTCTTAGGGTTAATTAGCTAAGAATTAGGGTTTAGTTTTTTTTTTTTTGGAAGGGGAGATTAGGGTCTAGAATTTTTAAAATTTAGGGTATACAATTTTAAAAAAAAATCTATATATGTATAAAAGTTGAGGTTATAAACTATTCCACATATGATTTAAAGCCACCAATCAAAATATGAAAAATCATCATTTAAATTTATTATTTTCAAAAATGTCAATATTTTCAAAATAAAATAGAAATAAATATTAGATAAGGCAAACTAACAAAACTAAAAACATAATAATAAATGAACTTAATATCTATAATAAACTTCAACATAAAATAACTAATAAAAATAATATTGATTTACTATTTTCAAAATATAAATATTTCCAAAAATTCTTTATCTCAAAATAAAATAGAAATCAATTTAAAATAAGGTAAATTAACAAAAGAAAAAATATTATAAAATTAACGTAATATATAGTAAAATTTTCAAAATTTCACATAAAATAAATAACAAAATTTAAAAATTGAGGTTAAATTTTTTTTGATAAAAATTATGTCATAAATTATGTCAAGACATACAAATGGATATACATCAAAATAAAATAGATAGTTAAAATAAATTAGTTAACCTAATCAAATAACAAAATATTTAAACTGAAATTTACTATTTAAATTTTTCTTTGTTATAAAGGTATCAGCTTCAAAAATAGTCTAAGTTTATACTCAGTTACACAAGTTTTTAAAAAAAAAAAAAGGTACATTTTGGTCCTTTTTCTGAGCTATTCTTTGATGGGAAATTGCCACAAATACCACATTCATTGTACCACTTTTCATGTTTACAATAACAACTTTTATCCTCAATTTTAATGAAAGGTAAAAGATATTTATGCTCCTAGGTTTAACTAATCTAGACTTAGGGTTTAGAGTTGAGCGGTGGGATATGATTTTTGGAATGTTAAATTTAGGATTCTGATAAATATATAAATAATTACATAAAAAATATAAAAAAATTAAAAATAGTTTCAAACATAATTTTTGATTTTCAAAAAAATAATTTAATCAATAAAATAGAAACAATGAATTTATGACAAACTTCTAAATATTATAAAAATACATTTGAATTAATAAAGTATCATAGCCCCGACATTGATTTATACTCTAACTAGATCAAGTAGAAGATATATCTAATATTTTAGATTTTATATATATTTTATAAATAAAACATCACTTAGTGTTTGTTTAAAATTCTATATATTTATATCCTCTTTTTTTATATCTAAGAAAAAATATTTAATATTGTTTAAATCTCATCAAAATTGTTATTATGATCAAAACCTAAATCAATATGCATTTTAAATAATTAAATAAGAGTATTTCAAATACATATGCACACAAAAAGTATATATTAATCATACTTTCATTGTAAAATTTGGTAAATACGAAGAAAAATTTGACATTGTGCATACTTATTAATCCTTTATGTCATTTAAAAAAAAATGATAGATAAAAAATTATAATAAAATTATTTATAACAGTATAGTATCCCCTATATATTAATTGAGAAGCATTTGAAAAATTAGAACCTTAATTTTGTATTAATTAAAAAAACCTCAAATCCTAGGTGGCACTCTAAATGCCTCTAAATTTCATTTCAAAGAATTCTAAAGCATCTAATCCCCTATATATTATTTGTGAAATATTACAACTTCTTTTTGTAACCATGTATCATCACTAGGATGATTCTTAGAATTATTAGAGAAATAGGTTGGTCCATCTAATTATATAATAAGATTTTTATTAAACTAACCATAAATTCATTATTAATGTCATTTATTATTTCCTTAAATAAAGATTACGGAATTGCCTAATGTGGCTAAAGTATATATGACAATTAATGATTTTGAATAATAAAGATCTGATAAAAAAAATAATGTATCTTATCAAATTTGTTTAATTTTAAACTATTAAAATAATTTTAAAAAATCACAATAACCATATTATAAAAATTTAGATTTTTCTGTATATGTTATATTTTGAATTTTAAAAAA
>NC_027749.1:10561206-10576356 GCF_000695525.1 Brassica oleracea var. oleracea | reverse complement strand
AACCTTATATGTTATATATTTTTTTAAACGACTTTAAAATATAAAAATGAGGACACTTTATATGTTTTATTTTTCTTAGATTTTTTCTTATATTTTATATTTTGAATTTTTTAAAACGACTTTAAATTACAAAAAGGTAAGTTTTCCTTAAGTATACGACTAAAAACATTAAAATGACATGTATCAATTTGATAGTTGATTTGAAAGTTTTCAAAACCAAATGGAAGATAAAAGTCAAAATAATTCAATTGTAAAAACAATACTGTTCACTTTTTTCAAGAATGTGTTCGATGGAAAAATAAGGTTTTTATGTCATAATTTGTTTAATGTCCAATCCGATCAACCCATGATGTATTAATTATAGTTTTGTTCCATTATTTTTAATAAAAATTGACCTGATCCATCAGAAAAAAAATTATATAATAACAACAAAAAATATTATATATATATATATAAAATGATCAAATATATAAAAAAACTATCGATAATATATACAAATAAACTCACCATGTGCAAGGCGCAAGTCTTTTCCTAGTTAGTTAATAAGCATTTGACAGTCTACTTTTAAAACATATGATTAATATAAGCACTTTTATAAATACACATATACATTTACATATACAAGACAAAAGATACTTAAATATTAATGATTTAATAGCTATAAATTTATATAAAAAAAATTGGAAAAAAGGGAAAATTTTGCTCTTACCTCATTTTTGTACATCTATTCATGTTTCTTTAATGAGAGGGACATTTTCACTTATACATAAAGTATGAAGTTTCTTTAAAGAGGAAAAACATCATTTTACCCTTATTTTATATATAATATTAATAATTATTTAAACAAAAACTAAAAATATATTTTAAAGTTTTGGAATTATACGTTTTTAAATTCCAACCTTCTTATGAAAAAATATCAAAATTATTTTCCGACTTTTTGAAAAAATTATTTTGAAATTCGAAAATTATTTTCATAACTATTCTTTTCGTAAACCCCACCCCCACCCTATGGATTTAAATGTCTATTTACTTCTCTAAGACTAAAGTTAAATGTGATTAAGGTAAATATATAAATAGTATTAAGAATTTGGTAGTTAAAGCAATTTCTCAAAATTATAAAACATATTTTGTATATTATTTCACAGAAAATGAAATAAACCATATACATGTTATTTTGAAATTTTTATGAAGTTAAACTTATTATTAAAATGAGCTATTACAGACGTCCACATATGATTTATAACAAAATTAGAAATTTATACTCGCTTTCTCAGAAAGATGTTCAGTAAGAAAATAAAGTGAGAGCCCCAGACCACAATTTATTTATGAGTTTCAAATTATTTTAATTAATTAAAAGAAATTAACAAATTTATTTATCCATTATTTTTTAATATTAATCAAAAATATTATTTTATGTTTTGACAAATAGTATTTTAGTTAGTTACAGTCAAAATCTTCTTAAAAACTAACCAAATAAGCTATATACTGAAATAATCTAACATGATGTGTTTACAAGATTTTAAAAAATTATTGTTTTTAAAGCAAACTACATGATGAATTCTTATATTCATTAGTTTGATTCACCTCTAATAACTTATAAAATTTAAGATGCCATTTGTTGAGTTATGTCGAAGAAAATATTTAGAGAACAATGTTTATAAGATAGATGAAAAATAAAGAGCCTAAGAACCATGTCAAATAAGTTAGTTAAGATTTTAAATAAAATTTGTAACGAAGACCAACAATAAATTAGCATGAAAGATAACATAAAATACTAATAGAAGGAACAATTAATATGAATTTATGAATATAGATATACTATCTAGGTATTATAATCAACAAACTAAAAAAATACAAATTTACAAATTTTGAAAGAAAAAATAGATCTCAAGTTTACACGCTATCTAAGATTTTTGCTATCTTATCTTAAGCATTTAGCAACTAAAAAAACAATTATCAAAATTATGTAATAGTTTTCAAAAGATCTTAAAATTTTTCATGTAAACTCCAAAACATACAAATATTAACTATTAATCCAAAAAATAAATTAGGATATATTGTAATGCATTAGACGATCATACAAGCTTAATTACAATACAAATAGATCAAGTAGTAGATAAATCTAATACTTTAGATAGTATTACTTCAATAAATAAAATACTACATAACATTAGTTTAATTCATTATATTATCTTACAAATTCTATTTAATATTAATTAAAGTTCATCACGATTAAATTTTGAATCTAAATATTATACTACTCCTTATGTTTCTTTTTATATGATGTTTTAGTATAAACACACAAATTAAGAAAAATATACTTTTGTAAAAAGCATTCAACTACAACAAAAAATTAATCAAAATAACTAATCATTGCTATTTTGAACAAATAAGACAAAAACTATATAATTATTTTTAATATTTTAATCAATTGCTTTAATAGTTTTACATAAAAAATTAACATCATACAATTGAAACAAAAATACCTTCTAAAAAATCATACAAAAAAAAACGGAGGGAGTATTACATATATATAACAGTCACACATTAATTGTAAAGTTTATCTAACTACAAAGCCAAATTAGATATTATGCAGATAGTTCAATCGTTTATGTTATTCAAATAAAATATATGTAAAATGTATGATAAAATACTATAATGTATTAATAGTTTACATACATAAAGAAATTTTTATAATATTTTAAAATACAAATTAATTTTTTCAAAAATATGAATATTTTTATATATGTAGGTATTACATTTATAAATACAAATAACTAAATAGCCATTAAGAGGGTATAGTTGTAAATAAATATAAATAATAAAATCAACAAATCACCTTTCAGATAAGAAAATTATTTAAATCAGTTAAATAATTAGTTTAAAATTTATTATAAAACTAAAATAAATTATTAATACAGACTCGCGCGTAACGCGAATATTAAATCTAATAGATATAAGAGTCGCTCGTAGATTTTATATTAATATAATAATAACTAATCATTGTAATTAGATTTAAAATATAAAAATGTGGACTAATCATAAACTGACACACTGTAACGAAGACGTCTCTATTCAAATTTGTCTTGATTTCTCTCTTTTTTCATCCAATTTTATATATTTCATTATATTAATAGCAAGATACACTTCAAGAGTCCGTTCAGGGTGGCACAAGAGCATCATTATCCAGAGTTTTTTAGGACCGGGTTCTTAGAGAAATATAAGAAACTGTTTCTTAATTTTTAACTAAAAAGTTAAAAAACAGTTTCTTAACTTTTTAGTTAAAAATTAAGAAACAGTTTCTTATATTTTTCTAAGAACCTCTTCCTAAGAACCTCTGGATAATGATGCTCTAAGGGCATTTCATCCGGTGGAGGAACTCATCATGGTCCCTCACAAGGTATAATATTATTATTTTGGATATACTTAAATTTTATAATCAAAATTTTATTGATAAACAAAAGTGAACCGGTTAAAATATGCCAACGTGTGTTTAAAGTCTCACGAATCAATAAGAACTGTTTCTTAACTTTTAACTAAGAAAAACTAAGAACCGGTTTTTAAATAAGAGTTTTAAGAGATGGTTCTTAATTTTTCTTAATTAAAGTTAAGAAACGGTTCTTATATTAGGCTGAGAACCTGCAATATTATTCCCTAAAAGACAATTAGCATTTCTCTTTCATGAGTCTCAAGGATGCAATTTACGAGTGGTTGGTTTTAAAAGGGATTAACCCCATTACATAAAGTCCAAATTAAACCAAACAGCTAAATTAAGACATGTCGAACACGTGATTCATGAGATTCTCCACGCGATTATGCTACAGAGACATAAGCCATTGTCGAAACACTTACCCTTTATGAAAAGTTTCAGCTCTACTGATTCTGCACAAAATTACTAAAGCTTAATCAAACGACTCACAACTTAATCCGTTTAAGTCCCAACATGACCAGCTAAAAGTAAGCAAAACCACTTGTTTATGTAAATGATGATATAGATGTGAAGTCTCATAACTCCTCCTCAAACTATCTCTACAGTAGATGATGATCTACCGAAACCACTAATCATATAGAGGATCATATGTATATATGGAAAGGGTTATAATGTAAATGATATTAACCTAGATTAGGTTCCTTACTTACCTATATATTGTAACCTGTCTACTTCTAATAAGACTTACATTCACTATTCTATATGGTATCAGAGCCGTCGCTCTCCTAAAGACCTAAATTTTCCAAATTTCTTTTTCACCTTCACGACAAACAATGGAGTCTCCAGTTCTCTCTGAAACAATCTCTACCAATCCACAAACACTTCTCAACATCAACATGGCCAATGTCTCGAAACTAACGGCCACAAACTACCTCATGTGGAGTCTCCAAGTTCATGCCTTGATTGATGGTTATGACCTTGTTGGTCATGTAGATGGATCTACAGTTATTCCATCTCCGACAGTCACCGTTGATGGTGAAACGACGGTGAATCCAGATCACACACTCTGGAACCGTCAAGATCGCTTGATCTACAGCGGTCTTATTGGTGCAATCACGTTGCCTATCCAGCCCCTTGTCTCGCGTGCGACCTCTGCTGCCCAAATATGGGAAATCTTGGCGTCCACGTATGCCAATCCAAGCCGTGCGCACATCAAGAACCTGAGGAATCAACTCAAGTATTGGAAGAAGGAAGAAAAGACGATCGATGTCTATGTACAAGGAATTACCACATGACTTGATCAACTTGCAATTCTCGGGAAGCCTATGGAACATGAGGATCAGATTGATGCGATTCTAGATGGTTTGCCTGATGAGTACAAGACGGTGGTTGAACAGGTTGAGGGTCGTGAGGTGCCTCCCACGATCACCGAAATTCATGAGAAGTTACTCCATCATGAAGCTAAGCTCTCGTAAATGACGCCTGCGTCTCTTCTTCCTGTGTCCGCGAACATGGTGCAACAGAAGAACACTCAGGGTAACTACAACCACAACAAGAACAAGAGTCATAGCAATCAGTTCAACACGCAGACCAGGCCCTCTACTCCAACAACAACAATATGCACTGGCAGAACCAAAGTCGTGGACAGAGACCTTACCTTGGCAAGTGCCAAATCTGTGGTACTCAAGGACATGGAGCTAAACGATGTCCCCATCTCCAAAGCTATCAAGCCACATCCCAACAGTCTCCCTTCACACCTTGGCAACCACGGGCGAATGTAGCTGCTGCATCACCCTACACGGCTAACAACTGGCTCCTTGACAGTGGTGCTACGCATCACATCACCTCGGATCTGCAGAACCTGTCCCTGCATCAACCATATGAAGGAGGTGAGGCCGTGGTGATTGCAGATGGATCGAATCAATCCATTACACACACTGGTTCTGTTATACTTCCCTCTTCAACTAAGCCTATTAAGTTGACTGATACATTATGTGTGCCAAACATACACAAAAATCTCATCTCAGTTCATGGTTTATGCAATACTAATCAAGTCTCCGTCGAATTCTTTCCTTCTTCTTTTCAGGTGAAGGATCTGAGCATGGGGACCCGGTTAGTTCACGGAAAAGCTAGAGAAAAACTCTATGAATGGCCGACTAGTCTTGCTTCACCAGCGGCCATGTTCACCTCTCCATCTAAAGCTACACTATCTTCTTGGCATTCACGCTTGGGTCATCCCTCTATTTCTATTTTTACTAAAACAGTTTCAAAGTTTTCTCTTCCTATTTCTCAGTTATCTTCTAAACCTATGTCTTGCTCAGATTGCATGATCAATAAAAGCCATAAACTTTCTTTTTCAAAATCGAGTATAACTTCTACACGACCTCTCGAGGTTGTTTTCTCTGATGTCTGGTCATCTCCTGTTCTATCAACTGATCAGTTCAAATATTATCTTATTCTAGTTGACCACTACACAAAATATACATGGCTTTATCCTCTAAAACTAAAATCTCAAGTCAAGGAAACTTTTGTAGCTTACAAACAGTTGGTGGAGAATCGTTTTCAAACAAAAATGGGCACGTTATTCTCAGATAACGGTGGAGAGTTTATAGCATTACGTGCGTACCTTCAAAGTCAGGGCATCTCTCATCTTACTTCACCCCCTCATACACCTGAGCACAATGGTGCTGCTGAGAGGAAACACCGGCATGTAGTTGAAACTGGCTTGACCCTCATGTCCCAAGCATCAATGCCTAAGACGTACTGGCCTTTTGCCTTCGCCGCTGCGATCTATCTGATCAATCGTATGCCTACTCCAAACCTCGACTATGACTCCCCGTATCAGAGACTCTTTGGCAAGCCTCCGAATTACTCCAGACTTCGCGTGTTTGGGTGTCGCTGCTACCCATGGCTGCGACCATATACCAAACACAAGTTAGAAGATCGATCCAAAGCTTGTATTTTTCTGGGTTACTCCACGAGTCAGAGCGCTTATCTGTGTCTCCATGAGCCAACCAGACGACTCTATACATCTCGTCATGTTACATTCGAGGAGACGATCTTTCCTTTCTCGATGAACAAATCAGAAAGAGGAAATGTCACTACCAAAGATGATGTCACTCCTGTTTCTGATCACCTTCCTCCGGTTATTCAGGTTCCGCTGCAGCCATCGACGGTCCCGTCTCCGTGCTTAGATCTTCACCCAACAACACCGACGTCTCCACCAGTGCCACAACAAACTCAGGTATCGTCTTCTTCAACTCAATCTCCATCTTCTTCTTCCTCCCCCCTTGCTTCTGAGCCCACTGCTCCAAATCAAAATGGGCCTTCACCCCAGGCCCAGACTAACCACCAAATAAATGAAACCCAACAGCAGGAAACACAATCCATACCCAATATCCAAACCCATGATTTGCAAACCAGTGAACCACCAAATCAGCCACCGATAAATTCTCAAACCACCCAAAACCCACAAAATTCCTCTACCGCTGTCGACTTACAACAACATCAGAATCAACATCCTATGCAGACACGAGGAAAGAACAAGATCGTGAAACCAAATTCAAAGTTCAGTCTTACCGTTACAAGCCAACACCCCAGTCCTGAACCACGAAATGTTACCCAAGCTCTTAAGGACGAAAGATGGAGAAAGGCAATGGCGGTGGAGTATGATGCTCAGATCAAATATCAAACTTGGGAACTGGTTCCGCCTCATCCCTCCCAGAACCTTGTGAGTTGTCGCTGGATATACACAATCAAGTACCTACCGAATGGAGAAGAAGAACGACCAAAGGCTCGTCTTGTCGCACGAGGCAACACCCAACAACACGGAGTTGACTACGGTGAGACATTTAGTCCGGTCATCAAGTCGACGACAATAAGGCTGGTTTTGGACATTGCGGTAAACAGAGGTTGGCAGATTAAGCAGCTCGATGTAAACAACGCATTTCTTCAAGGAGAACTTCACGAGGAAGTGTATATGACTCAACCTCCGGGGTTTGTTGATCGAGATAGACCAGATCATGTGTGTCGTCTCAAGAAGCCGATCTATGGTTTGAAACAAGCTCCACGTGCCTGGTACTTGTCTCTCAAACAACACTTGGTTGACATTGGATTTGAAAACTCCTTAGCCGATACGTCTCTGTTCACACACAAGTCTGCCTCTCATCAAACGTACATACTTGTGTATGTTGATGATATTGTAGTAACTGGTAGTGATCATCGTCACGTCTCATATGTGCTGACCTCCTTGGCGCAACGATTCTCTATAAAAGATCCGACTGATCTTCATTACTTCTTGGGCATAGAGGCAACGAGGTCTTCTAAGGGTCTACACTTGATGCAGAGACGATACATACTGGATCTCTTGACTCGCACCAACATGGTAGACTCCAGGCCTGTATCCACACCGATGCAGACGACACCAAAACTCAAACTCAATGATAGCTCTCCGCTCTCTGATGCCTCTCAATATCGATCAATTTTTGGTAGTCTCCAATATCTTGCGTTTACTCGCCCGGATATCTCTTTTGCGGTCAATCGTCTGTCTCAATTCATGCACCAACCTACAGAACATCACTGGCTCACAGCGAAAAGAGTGTTACGCTATCTAGCTGGAACAACAAGTCATGGCATCTATATGAGAGTTGGATCACCGCTTACTCTCCATGCCTTCACAGATGCGGATTGGGCAGGGGATAGTGATGATTATGTTTCAACCAATGCATATCTCATCTATCTCGGGTCTACTCCAGTTTCATGGTCATCAAAGAAGCAGAATGGGGTTGCGCGATCATCAACAGAAGCAGAGTATCGGGCTGTTGCTAATACTGCGTCGGAGGTTCGTTGGATATGCTCGTTGCTTCAAGAGTTAGGTGTTCAGATCCCGGTAACACCAGCTATTTACTGTGATAACATTGGAGCTACGTATCTATGTGCTAATCATGTGTTCCACTCAAGAATGAAGCATATTGCTATTGACTATCACTTCATTAGGGGCATGATACAACTTGGCATGGTTCGTGTCTCTCATATCTCTACAAAAGACCAGCTTGCAGATGCACTGACCAAGCCGCTCAGTCGCCAACAGTTTCTCACTGCAACATCCAAGATTGGAGTCACTAAAGTCCCTCCATCTTGAGGGGGCGTATAGAGGATCATATGTATATATAGAAAGGGTTATAATGTAAATGATATTAACCTAGACTAGGTTCCTTACTTACCTATATATTGTGTAACCTGTCTACTTCTAATAAGACTTACATTCACTATTCTATAAATCACATGTGTGTAATTCTGAAATTTCACAAAGTAATATGATTTGATAATCCACGAATCATAACCGGAAAGTAAAAAACATAGTCCTTCACATAATCAATGAACAACAAAGCTTCATTAGAGAGTCTAACAAACATGCCACTTCTTAGAAGAGGAGGAAAAAACAACCAACCACTCGTAAAACTACAGTGAGCAATCGTGAAACCATCAGACTTATCTTCCACCGCCACACAAACTTCGTCTTCTCATGCCCACGATGGAACCAAGTTTTGTGACTAGTATGTACAATACCAAAGACTGCAAGCAACTCATCATGATTAAAAATGTGTAAATATGATTCACACCATGCATTGTTCCCAATCACATGGCCTTGTCATAAAGGTTGTTTTTTTTTTCCAATAGAGAGTTTGACCAAAATAAGGAAAGTAGTTCCGAGTTAATCTGAAACTGGAGTTGGCCTAGTGGATGAGGGCGTGGAAGATGGTCGGATCTCACTTATCTACTCTATCCACTGAGTTTATGGTGATTCATCGACCTACTAGATCACCATATGATTTAGTTTTTTGGCACATATTTGAATAAAACGTTTTTTTGTTTTACTTATAGGAGTCCAAATTTGTAACGCATGACAAACTTCATTGCTCCAGCTTTGTCCTGCCTCTACTTCCTAAGTGTGTGGCCGAACCTTTTTATCGATAATAACGATGAGGATAACAAAAAAAAACGCTTCTTCGTATTATGAACGTTACATTACAATGTTAACAAGGTGTGATTTGACAAAGTCTATAACAAACAAACATTCATTTATCACTCTCTTATGCACATTATTTCTCAGCACTTGAGGTGTAAACAACCAACCGGCCGTAACGAACACAAACACCACAACCACAAGACTCGAGACAGCTCGATGCGGTGGAGGACACAACCGCATCTGCTTCACCCATATCTCCAAAGAAGTTACAACTCCATGCAACACAAAGAAACAAGTGACTTCCCAAGTTGGAGACTTACGGATAATATAAAAGTAAATAAGCTCATGCATTAACCCGGAGACAAGAAACGTCGCCAACACACCAGCATAAAAAGCCAGGTTTGGACCGATTAAGGGAGTGGTAAACTGCTGAACCGGGATGTGAACGGTCGGACGTAGAACTGATGGGACCATGCGGTTCCATCTACGACTCCAGAAGTCTTGTAATGAAGTAGCCAAGTAAGGCTCGTTGAAGACCCGTTCGATTTCACAACCAAGAAGTGTAGAAAGCAACGTACCGGTGGAAAATAAGATGAACTCTGACTCAAGGTAGATATGAATGGTAAAGATAGCCAAGAAAGGTAACTGAGATAAACCGTTATGGTAGTTATTACTATAGAGGTGTAATAAGAAGGAAAATATTATAATTTTGGAAGCAAGAACCCATTTAGACATAGGTTTGTTGTAGGTTTGACTTGAAGAAGGTTTTTGGTTGGTTTTGATGGGAAAACAAGCGAAGCAGAAGAAACGGGAGAGAGATGAAGGAAGTGGGCTTAAAGGTTCTTGATCAAAAGCAAAGAGAGCGAGCTTGAAGTTTGCGAGCCATGTGAGGAAGAAAGCAGAGATGACACAGAAGTGGACAGAAGAGAAGAAGAGAGGAATAAGAAGAAAGATGATGAAGGTGGGAAGGAGAGAGAGGAGACGAAGAAAACCTTTGGAAATTTTTGAAGAGATGTAATAACAGTAAGATATGGAGATTAAGGCAGAGACCCATATCTTGAGCATGTTTCTCAACTCTTCTTCCATGCTTCTGTTTCTCTCTCTCTCTCTCTTTCTTCTAAGTTTTGTGGGTTGCTAATTGTGTGCAGCATGCAATTTATAAACAATATCCATAAGGATATGAAACAATATCCATAATTGTAAATAAGTTTTACATTTTTCAAATTTGCATCTTTTATTTTTTGGATTTGCTATCACATATTTTGTAAAAAAAAAAAAAGAAGTAAATGATAAAAGTTAGAGGTTTGTTTTTCCTGTGTTTTGGAAATTAAGTAATATTCAATTAACTAATGCTTTTGAAATAACATATGAACAAATTATTTTCAATTTTCTCTTGTCAAACAAAAGAAACAAACCTTAAGAGAATATTTCCGTATTATTTCGTTCCCTAAAATATGACATTATTAAATCAACAAAATTCAGATAGATTGAAATGTTTGCATGAGATATATAGATGACTGCAAAGTTTAGACCAGCTTTAAATGGACTTATGTCAGATATTTTGGCAGTCTGTTTTGTTTTAAATACTTTCTAACAGATATACTTTGACATTTGTCTCCAAATATATATATATGTATGTATGTATGTATGTATATATAATATACTTTGACATGCAAAGTAGATTTTCCTTTGTTAGACACATTCAATGATACGTTATTTTCAATCTTTGGAAGTTCACGTGTTCTTGACTTCATCTTCATGAGGTTCTTAAATTCCGCAAACAATATGATCAAGGTTTGTTGTGCTTGATCCAATATTATTTCATAGTAAGAATTTCTTTCACTTGGAAATATTCTCAAAAGTAAGATTTTCTAAAGTGTTCACGCTTATTAAAAATTTAATAAATGTTTATAATTTTTTTTTTTGCTTTTTTATACAATTTCCAATAACTTTCCACCAATGGAATTTAATCAATTCAAATATTTTCATTTAATGTTTCTCAAAAGTATAAAAAAGTACCTTAACAATATAGAAAATTTATCTTTGTGGAACAAGAAAAAGATCTAAAAAATCTTATTTTCGGAAACGGAGGTAGTAATAATTTTTAATTACCGCTTAACATGAAACATCTAAATGAATCCACTAGACTGTCCATTGTTTCTGTCTTTTTGACCAAGAACACAAATACAATATTGAATTGATACAACTAAAGCCTAAAGAAGCAATGACCATGATCGGTGACATGTAGTATTAGCGCTGAGTTACAAGAAAAGTTATAATTTAATGTGACCTGCAGTAAAAATTACGTGGTATAAACCATAGATTTATGTAGTGAGTTTGATGTATAAGTATGAATTACTATTTTATTAAAATAATTGATTGGTAATACTTTTGATGTATTAGTTGTAGTATGTATAATTTAAATCTTTAATAATATTTATTATCTGTTTAATAAAATAACCTAGAAAATTAAATATATAAATTTAATCTTAAGGAAATATATAAAAATTTCTGTAACGTAAGTTACTAACAAAATGCAAAAAAAAAAAAATTACTAACTCAAATTTCTAATACATGAGATTTTGTTTGATGTTGAGTTATAATTTGAATTACTAATTTTAGTAAAGAAATAACTGAAAATTGTAACTCAAACATAATACATTTTAACTCAAACACTAACTCAAAAAATTAAAATAATTCATGATTGGTAACATTTTGAGTTTAACATTTTGAGTTTACTCTTAAATCAAACTTAATTAAGTCTAACTATGTTTTATCATATTCAATGATCCGAACAAGCTAGCAACATGTTAAACTTTGTAAGACCATGCACAATTAGACTTGTCAATTAGGGCCGAAGCCCGCAGCCCAAGCTCGCCTAGTCCTAAAAATTACCGGGTTTGGTTTAGTTTTATAAGCCCAAAAAAAATCGGGCATTTCGGGCTAAACCCATTTGGGTTTTGGGTATTTTGGGCCTAAGTCCATTTGGGCAAGAGCCGGCCCGAAAACCCAAAATTTTATATTTTAGCTTAAATATTATCATTCTTTAATCAAACAATTATTAGTATTGACATATTATTTAAATATTTTTATCTAAAACTCTAATAAAAAATATAAAAGTTTTTAATGCATTTTATTGTTTGATCATCACAAGTGTCACATTTTAATTTTTACAAATGTACATTCTTCTTTTATGTACAACATGTTTTTTATTTCCAAATATAAATTATGAAACGTTTGACTATCTTTATCATAAATTTTGTTTTTATATATTTATTTTTGATTATTTAAATCTTATTAAATTTGGTTTGTTTATAATATGTGTTTAAAGCATACGAAAAAGTAAAATATTTTTGATAAAGAAGAAAAGTTTAAACTTACTTTATATTTTAAAACTAAAAAATAAAACTGTTTTTTTTTTAAATTCACATATATTAAAACGATGGAAGTGACAATGATAAATTATTTTTCGAAAAGCCCTATAGCCCTACAAGGGTCGGACCGGACTTTGAATTCTAGGCCCAAAATACTTTCGGGCTGGGTGGGCCAGGCTCAAATATCAATGGGATTAGCGGGTTTGGCCCGGGCCGGGCCAGCCCGAATTGACACCCCTATGTACAATGGTTTTATCATTCAATAATTTCCTTTAATTTTTTTGAAATTACAAATCCGTTTTTCTCTCTTCTAAATGATAGGAGAGTATTCTTCTTCCTCTATCTACGCTAATATTTATCACTTACTCATGGTCTAAAAAGACAAATGCCTTTTGAGATAAGAAGTTTCCTTTGATTCTGTGGGTTTTGTGGAAGAATAGGAACAAAATGGTATTTGAAGGAGAAGGTGTATGAAGCTGATAAAGCGGTGGATAAGGTCATGGAAGACGCACGACAATGGTTTATCGAGAGCTCTATCAACAACCCATGGCGGATGAGAAAATAGCCCAGTGGTGAAGCTCCTACGTTAGGCTTTGTGAAATGTAATGTTGGAGTAGCCTGTTCTAAAAAGAAACTAATTAGTGGTGCTTCTTGGGTGCTCCGTGACCACATGGGTAAGGTTTTGATGCATAGTCGACAAGCAATCAGATTTTTAGGCTAAAGTGCGGAGGACTGTCGAGAGTATTCGAAGTTTACGATTCATGGGGGTGATCTTGTTGATGCTATTGAAATTGTTTCTGCGGTATGATCCCCTAGAGAGTGGCCAGCTCTACGGTTGGATACCTTGGACTTATTAACATCCCTTTCTGAGGTGACTAATTGGAGAAGAGAAGATCGAAGCTTCGGTGCTTTGGCTATAGCACGAAGTTCGGGATAATAGGAGTCTTATGTGGCACAAGGAAGCCCGACATGGCTAAAAAACTTTGAGATGATGATCGACCCGGTGATATAGGGAGTATGGTTTCCAAGCGTCCTCGTGTTTGAGCATTCTTTCAACTCTGTGTTGGAGCGCTCTGTTTTCTTTTTGCTGGTTTTTGTCATTCAACAAACATTCAATTTTATCACATACAATCGCTTTGCTTATAAAAATTCAACAAAAGTACAAAACAACTTATTTTAACATCAGTTTTTTTTTTGAGTTAAACAAAACAACTAAATTTTAAAATATTTTTATTTAGTGTTAAACTTTGATTATAGAATTTTGTTTTGATCCATTTGACAAAAAATATTTGTATAAATATAAAAAATATTAGTGAATAGTTTTAATAGTATAGTAAGATTTATTTTTTGTATCCAAATAAAATGAACCAAGTCTCTCTATCTATAATTTTTTTTTATAAATTATACTTTTTAAAAAGAATATTTATTACATGATAATTTATCTAAACCAATTAAAATCAATAAACATAAAATTGAATGTTTTATGATTGGTCGAAGTCATCAATGGGACCACATTCTCTTGTTTTTCAAATTTCAACTAATTGAATGTATTTAACTACAATTAATCAACGGATTAACTAATGACCATTATAGGAATATTATGAATGAATAAGAAAAAAATGCAAATTAATAAAATTACAGGAATGAAAAGAAAGATTATTCTTTATCAATTTTATTGAAGAACAAATTTATTCTATATTACTCTAGAATAAAAGGAATGAAAAAAAACATATTCTTTATAGATGTTAAAGAAAATAGGAATAGTAAAAAATGTATTATTTTTTTTCATTCTTTGGTCAGCAGTTAGACCTGTTGGGAGACAATAATTGTTTCAACTGCTTCACATGGTCTAAGGAGTGAACTACACAATGTGTCTAACACTTCTAAATATGTTTTCACACAATGAAGAGTATTTCCAAAGTTTGTTTGCTTTTTTATTAGTATTCACTAGGATTCGGACCCCGCGAATTCGCGGGGAAACTATATATTAAATTTTATATATAAAGTGAGATATTTTAAAATAAACTATAATTGATACTAAAATTAGATAGATAACAAAATACAACACAATTTTTTAATAATATAAAATTTTATTAAAATAAAAATACTAATAATTCCTTCAAAAATTAGTTTAATGCTATAAAGAATATATAAATATTCTTAAAAATCAAATATCTTGTCATCGTTTTCCATTGTACTATTATCAACACTTAATTGCTTAGAGTGATTATATGTGAAAATATATAAACTAAAAATGATGATAAAATACATAGTTTTTATAACATTCCATTCGAATATTAAGATTACAGAAGGAAAAATTGCAAAATAAAATATAGTGAAAATACATGAAAAGTAATATATATGATCATAAAACTATT
>NC_027749.1:10557546-10559358 GCF_000695525.1 Brassica oleracea var. oleracea | reverse complement strand
AGAGTTTTACAATAATGATATTTTTTTGCAGTCGGCTATTAGACATAATAATATAGATTTTGTAACCAAATGAAAATACAATCTACTATTTATTAATTGAAGGAATCGAGTAAGAGACTTAACTTCTTCATAAAAAAAACAAATCGTTACCAACAAAATTGAAGTCAGTGATCTTAAACAATTCTTAACAAAATAAAGTAACTTCCATTGTAGTTAAGAATAACTTAAGAAACAATATAATCCATTAACTACAATATCGATAATATTTAATTCGTTGGATTCAAATCCCCATATTTCAGAAACTTAATACAGTCCTAAGCCGTGTAAGAGAAGTTGAGAAAAATACCCTCAGGTTAGCCAAGGTCGGAGATAATGGGAAAATGCCTCGCTTAGGTTTTAGAATAATAACATCCAAAGTTGCATGTTTCCTACGCATGAAACATTTAGCTTAAGCTAAATATGTTGCTTGTAACACAAGTAACAAGAAGATAACACTTAGCTGCTACACGGCTTGGACTACGGTTGATGATGGTGGCTGGCTCAAACTCGGTGATCATGAAACGACTCTCCGGTGACATGGCTTTCCCCTCCTATGTCTCACGGTTAACGATGGTGGTGGTTGGTGTTAAACGCCGCAACTCCAATTTAGATCGTGCCTCCTCCGCATCTCTCGGTTATGATCACGGCTACGTCGAGAGTTGATAAAGGCTCCGGCGGCACGGCAAGGATCTCGGACCCTCCTCCGATGAGATGATGACTTGGTGATCGGCACCGGAAGTGCTCTACGTGATGGCTCCGCGTACGTGCGTCTCTTCTCTACATCAAAGCCTCTCGGATCCGATGCACAGCGACCATAAGAGAGAGGCGATGGATCTCTAACGGCAAGGCTTGTCTCCAGCACCGTGTTACATCTCCTTCAGTCATATACTGAACTTGATGACAATATATAGAACTGGTTTTTTGAATTTGATGTTATTGGGAGAGTTGGTAAGTTATTGGACTGGTCATTCTCCTTCAGTCATATACTTTCACACATGATGTTGCAGAGGGAGGATCCCTTCCAGAGTTTTGGAGAAGTTAGTTTGTAGTAAGTTGCTTTTCGGATCATATAACAAGACACCGCAGCGTATAAACAATTCACTTACTTCTTCTCCTCTTTGGTCTGGAGTTTCAGGGTATCTAATCGAGCAAGCAATTAGGGATTAATCTTTGACATTGCCTTGCCTTGTAATAATGTGAACACAGCAAACTAATGAGCTTTAGGTATAATCCATTGCAACCTTTCACCAACCTCATTTATCAAGGAACCTTCAATATCAACTACGTGTCTGTTAAACGGGAGAGACTGGTGCGGCAGTAAAGAATGTTGGACAAAATAAAGAGAACAAAATACATTTGGAAAATTTATCTTTTATTGTTGACACTTTTTACATAAGACAACATGACTTACATAGATTTCTTAAGTAACCGTAGAGAAAACTACTTGTGACTCTTCCAACAAGTCACGACTTTACAAACAATTCACGACTTTACAAATGCACCTATTGGGTTTACAGTTACTTTATAATTATTATCTAATCATACCAAACTCAATTATAATAAACTAACAATGGAAAACCTTATATTTACTCTTTGCCAGGACGTTTACTCGTCCTTCTCTCTGCTTCTCCGTGAAGGCTTTTCTTTCACATGTTACAAGATTGATGAAACTAAAAAATATAATCACAACTTTTTATGAACTCATCGTTGGTTTCTTTCTTCATCTGTTTTTACAGTGTTTCTTTCTGAGGAACAGAACAACACAACTATATG
>NC_027749.1:10533052-10556992 GCF_000695525.1 Brassica oleracea var. oleracea | reverse complement strand
TTTTTTTTTGAAAATCTGTCCCTTTAAATAAAACAACGAACACTGGATTGATTTATTTCCAGATAATAAACGAAGTAAAAAAACCAAAGACAGATACATGTACTACGATGGTGATGAACTGTATGAGAGAAATTCTTACATCTAAAACTGGATGAGGATGATGGACAATGTAAATGGACAGAATGATGATGGAATATGCAAAGGGATAAGAAATCTGAAACTTCAATATATAGATGGATTTTAGAGACGGGTTGAATCCGAAAGGAGGCAAATGAGGTGTCCTTTGCAAAGAGGCGGATGTATAAGGGGTGCTCGTTCAGAGAGCAGTTGATTGAGACGCCTTTTGGTGAAAGAGATTGATGACGTCGGATCTTATAAATAAGAGATGATCATGTCCGTTAGATTACAAAATATTGTTAAACGAAACCGTTAGATTTAAATTTTATTTTCCTATAAAAAAATGATTAGCTCATCTGGCATCAAAATTGGGTTTGCTATTATATATAGATAACCATATAAAAAAAAAAAAAAGATCACGAAGAAGAAATGAACAACGTGCGTTTGGCAATGTCAATAACCAACAAACATTCACTAATCGCTCTTTCATGAACATTATTTCTCAGCAGTTGAGGGAGGAAGAACCAAACGCCAGTAACGCTCACCAACGCTAGAACCCCGAGACCTGAAACTGCCCTATGCGGTGGTCTCCACCGCAGAGTTCTCTTCACCGCTATCTCTGTGGTAGTGGCTACACCGTGCAACACAAAGAAACAAGTGACCTCCCAAGTTGGAGGCAGACGGATTGCGTAAAAGTAGATCAACTCGTGCATCAAACCCGAGACAAGGAACGAGGCCATGACACCTACTAACACAGCTGCGTCTGGACCGAGAAAGCGTGTGCAAAAACGCTGAACCGGAATGTGGACGGTTGATCGTAGGACAGCTGAAACCATAAGGTTCCATCTGCGGCTCCAAAAGTCCTGTAGAGAGGTGGCTAGGTAGGGCTCATTGAAAACCGGCTCGATGTCACAGCCAAGAAGAGTAGATACCACGGCCCCGACAAAGACCAAAACAATTTCCAACTCAAGGTATATATAGAGACAATATATGCTCAAAACAGCAAAACGAGGTAAACTGTCGCTGTATTCATAGATATGTAGCAAGACACCAAAGATCAAAATATTGACAGCAAAACCCAATTTAGGGATAGGTTTGTTCTTACGAAGACGATTTGCGATGCCACTTGGAGACGGGTTTTGTCTGATTTTGACGGGGAAACAAGCATAGCAGATGAAACGGTATAGATTAGCAGGAAGTGGATACAAAGGTCCTTGATCAAAAGCAAAGAGCATAAGCTTGAAATTTGCGAGCCATGAGAAAAAAAGAGCTGAAATAACGCAAAAATGCACAGAAGAGAAGGACAAAGGAAGAACAAGAAACAGAATACTGACTGGAAGAATGGTGATGAGCCGAAGAACACCTTTGGAGATTCTAAATGAGATAAAATAACAATGACAGATGGAGACTAAAGCAGAGATCCATACCTTCCTTAAGTTTCTCAACTCTTGTTCCATATCTCAGATCTGGACGGGGTCCAGTATTGAAATGTCACCATAAGATATAATATAAAGAGAAATGGAAGCTGGCTTTCTTTAATTATATTAAACAAAATAAGAAGGCTCACTAGCAAGAGTTACGAGTGGAATAGAAAAACTATGGATTTTCTTCTTCTAGTCTTCCTACAACTTTAGTTGATGAGATAAAAGATCGACCAAACTACTAATGTTTTAAATACACGGTAAACAAGAACTGTTCTAGTCATTAAGCCAACCGCCAGATCTACCCATATAAGGGTAGTTCGGGCCAGGGGCAAACCCCATTGGACTCATCCCAAAGTCTCCAGGTGGTGGTGGTTGCTGCGGAAAGCCCTGAGGATCATAGAAGTTGTTGTGTCCACTAGGTTGCATTGGAGCCTGAGGTGGGAAAGAGCCCATCCTCTGGTAATTCATTCCATCAAAATGAGGAGCATAACGTTGTTGTAATGCACTGTCCATCAGATTTGGAGGAGGAGGTGCTAACATGGGACCCAAGTGCCCACCGTACTGCTGTGGATACACTTCAGGACCAACCCCTCCTCTACTGAGGTCAGAGTATCCTCGGTAATCATACATCTCGTTAGGACCATTCCTCATAGCTGGTGCCAATGGAAACTGATCTGGTATCAATGGAGGATCCGGCATCCTGTAGTCTCCACCAAAACCATATCTAGCAGCGAGACCATCGTCGAAATGGGATAAAGATGCACCATAAGATCGTTCAAAAGCTTCATATGGTTTCTCACTCGTATTTGCTGTTGAAGGACGAACAGTGTAGCTGTCCTCTCTAGAAGATCTTGCAGAGCTCGTCGGCCGATTTCGCATCTCTTCTGGTTTTCTAATGCCCTGCACCTTACTCTCAGGTTCTCTAATATCCTTTCCCAAGTTACTTTTTTTCTTTGATATTGAAGGCAGAGATGCTTCTACAGGCTCGTGAGATCTTTGTGGTGACACATTAGAAATTGATGTGCAGACAGCATATATATCATCTGAAGAAGACCTCACAGGACTCTGCCAATCAGATGTCATCTCGGGGATCTCGATGCTCTCGGATCTTCTATTCAACTCTCTTCGGTCCCCTTCCATCTCATTTCTCTTCCCAAGCATCCTACTAGAGTAGTCTCTGGTATTTTGATCCTTTTCCAGATGACTTCTCCTTGACAAGTGATCCGACTGATGATTAACATGCGCTGCAGTTTCCCGTGCTTCAATTTTCTCAGAGAGCAGAATGTTATTAACACAATCAGCTACCTCAAGCTCATCATCTACTTCCATAGGAACATCTTCGTTTTCCAATCTGGAATTCTCACCATTTTCAAATGGACTATCTCTTGATGTAGATTTATCATCACATATGCCATCAGAAGAAGCTCCAAGTGGATGAAAAGATGCATTTGCTTCTTCGTCAGTTTTCTTCAAATTTAAGCTCCCCACATCCCTAGGCAAATGGTTATGCATCTTCGCTATTTCCCTGTGCTTGGCTGCAAAGTCGGGATGACTCCAGAGAGAAAGAGGCGGTGAAACTACATTCCAGCTTTCTTCTAACTGTTTGTCTTCGTTATTGACAGATCCAGGCAGGTAAAAGGACTGAAGGGAATAAACAAGAAGCAAATTTAAACAGAAAGGCTCAACATCTCAGAAAACTAAATCAAGGAGGGCAGACAAACAAGAAATTGCAAATAATTTACCTTTCCAGATACGATCTCTTCATCTTCCCATATACACACATAAGATGACCTCTTTTTATCTAACCTGTTGAGAAAAGTGACAGATTTAATGAGAGAGAGAAAGAGTGGGGTCGTTATTTAGTTTTCTGATTAGTACAGAGGAGAAGATGAGATAGATGGAAACTAAAACCTGTCAGTCTCGGGAGGAACTATAAGGATGAGAATCTTTGGGAGAAATTCAAGAGCCTTCGCAACAAAAGCGTTTGCAAGAGAAGCATTGAGTCCAAATGGCGGATTTAGCCCCATAATCTGTTCATAAGCATATGATAAATAATCAGATACTAAACTATTTAGCTGACACAAAGTTCATATTTAAAAAAAAATCTTATCTTACCAGCCTTCGACCTGGTGGCAACTCCTCTTTGCATACAGTCAGCCAATCTCTTTTCTCAAAACAAAAATCATTCTGAAAGTAAAAGAAACAATTCAATGAGTAAGCCAAGAAGACTACTAACAGCTCACGTTGATAGCAGGTGCACAGGTCATTTACCTTCGCTTGAAAAAGATCGTAATTTTTATATGAACACTTCTTCCCCGTTTCTTCAAGCTTCGCTTTCATCAGCCAGCTAAAGTCATTAGCACCACAACAAAAGTCCACAATCTGTTGGAAGAGGAACAAGAAAACAGCAACGTTTGTTTATACACTAGAAAATGATACATTATATTAACAAGATCATTATTCAGAAAAGATATAAAGAGAAGTAAACAAAATAATAAAACTATACTAATAGATAACGTTCGTGAGCAAATCTCACCATATCACCATCTTCTGCATACCAGTGGAGCCTATCTACAATCTGCATGACAAAGTAAGAATAAGATCTGATCAAGTATCAAATTTCAGATTCAAGAGTTAAAAAGATTGTAAGAAACTAGTCATGCAGGTGTCACAAAGTATAAACTAACAGCACAGTGATCCTAACCGAAGAAAGATTTTTAAGTTGCCAATTGAAAACACTACACAGCCAAAATATAACCAATCATTCTCCTTGATAATTAATTCTTTCAGCTGTCGACTTCACAACGTTTGAAATGTCAACCGACAATCCTTGCAGGATGTAGATAAAATATGCTTTTGATAAGATTGATTACCAGTTGAAGTTTGTCGGGCTTAGTAAAATGACGGCCGAAGGAGGAATAGCGTGCACCATGGAGAAAGGGAGCAAGATAAACTTTGAACTTATCCTGAAGCAAAAGAAACAAACATTTAAAAGGATTAACCAAAAATGCAGGAAGGGATCTACAAGAGACCGCTACGGCCATGTCTAAAAAGCTAAGTGTAAGACCTTCCACTTGAAGATTTGGCTCAGAACCTCTGGCTCACAAACTGCTTTTGCATCCTCAATACTTCCTCCTTCCTCAAGCTTTTTCAGTGCTGTTCTGACAGCCTATAGAAACAAAGTTTGAAGTCTCATTAGTAAAGGGCTAAGAGTACCTAGATAGAGATAGGATTCAGCTTTCTAGCCCACCTGAACTGAGCCCTCTACCTTCCCCATAGTGATCGTCTTGCTAAGAACAGTCATTGCAGAGCTTCTGTACGTGGATGGACCTTTGTATTTATTTAATATCGTATCCATAGTGATTTCTTCCTTAGCTTTTTTCATTATCGCCAAGAGCCTACAGTGACAAAAGTAGTCATGTTAGAGTAAACTTATTCATAAGTCGTAAACTTTTTTTAAGCGGGAAAAAATGGAACTTAAATTACAAACAAGAAAAATACTAACCTCCTTTGAGAATCATTGTCTAATTTTGGGATTTCACTTCCTGACTCCTTGGAGGAGAATGAGTCGGTCTTACTGTGTTTGCTGTCGACTGGAACCACGCGCCGAGATTTTACTATGTTAGAATCATGCATGTAATTAAGCAACCCCTCATCCAGTGAGACCTTGCTTTGTTCAGCATCGTGTGCTTCATTCACTTCCACTTTCTTCTTGCCAGCTTCACGAGACTGTCCATATTCCATCGTCTTCTGGGATTTGTTTCGAACCAAGTTCGACTTTCTGAATGGATCAACTTCCTTTCGTTTCCTCAAATGATCTGGTACAGACGAAACTAATCCATGCTTCTTTGTCGAGACACCATCTTTGGAAGAAGGAAACGAACTTCTAAATGATTTTACAGAAGCTTGTCCATATCTATCTCGTGAGGCAAGATCTTTAAACGTAGGAATCTTTCTTCTCTTCTCCTCCTCGCTCATAGGAAATTCAACATGGTCCCTAACTGGTGTCATGAGCTCTTCATCCATCTCATGTTCTCTACGCAAGGGAAATCATTGAAAAGAAGTGTCTCAACGCAAGTTTAAATTTGAATTCCCACTTAAGATACAGCATATAAAAATCTTACAGGCAATATATGAGTACACGGTTGTTCAAGAGACCGGCCCATGCACGTGTAAATATATCCTCGTCATCAATATCTTCAAAAGAAATCTCCCTAGAAACCAACAAGACAGTTATTCAAATAGAATTCTAGAGGTGCAACAATAAGTAAATGACTAATATATGAAGGTATACCGTGGCAGGCATTTTCTGTGGTAGGACTTTGGACAACGCCGGCATACAGCAAATTGCAAGTCAGAGTCAGTCTTAACCTCTCCGTTTTTACACACACTGCATTTGTGCAATGGGCACGTAAACTCTCCCGCAATGATTTGTCTCTCTAATGCTTCGGCCTCTTCTTTATTTCCTGAATGTAGTCGTTTTGAGACGCAACGAGGATGGTAAAAGTACCCACAGGTGGCTGACACGCATTGGAAAACCTACAGCATTACATTATAAATTGCAAATGTCATCTAGTTAGTTCACAGTCACCATTATCAGCAAAAATCGTCTGACCAGAATTCGACATTAGTGATAAATAATCCATACCTCTGCTGCGCCATTGGAGTTATCAGAGGAACCAAGCTTCTTGCAAATAAAACAACTATGGATCTTATGCTCACAGTTTGGGCAATAGTATTTCTGAATCGCCTGGAAAATAATCCATAACAACAATAACAATTAACTCCGTGCCTATTCAAGGCCGTAAAAAAATTAAAAGGATAAGCAAACCATACAGAAAAATGTTAAATAATAAGACAAGAAGACCAAGGTGCTCAGATATATTCAGAACTCATAAGAAAATATTATATGTGACATACTTCCACTTGCATCTTCGTCATGCCAAGAGAATCGCAATGTGAATCAACACCATCTCTTCTGGTAGCGTGGAATGATCTCAGGCAGCTTCCTTCACAACTGCACAAAGCAGAACACAAGACTTATGATTTGGCTCACTGAAATAAAAACACATAATCTAGAACAAAACCGGTGGATCTTTAGAAACCTTTTTAGGCACCGGTTGTCTCAAACAATTGACAATTTCTGCATTTGCTTTTGCATCTTTCACATTGCTAACATTTTGAGCGTTTGATTAAATATTTTTGCAAACCAAAAATGGCAACCTAAAAATGAAAACGGAAGGTACACTAGAGTCTAAATTAACAAAAAGATTGTTTGAAACGCTAAAGGTTGTCAATCTTTTGGAGAAAATACACGCTCTATGTAAGAAAGCGCCAGCATAACACAAACAAACAAAGGAGCCATATTCTAACAAAACAGATAAAAGGTGGAAGACTTATTCTGCAAAGCAAATCCAAAGAAATCGAACTCCAAGATCAATATCCAGCAAGGAAACATACCACAAAAGCTCGCCACCATTGTCACAAATTGCACAAACAGACTCAAAATAGTCATCATCGTCTTCTTCATCATCCAATTCATCTTCATTGGAAGCTACAGCTGAGTCATCTTCAACTATGAAATCATCCTTCGGATTGTCCTGATATATAATAGCAACTCTTAGCAGAAGTTAAGACCGAGGGGAAAACACACATGAGGAAAACGAGTAAGCAAGTGGGAAAAAAAGTAAACCTCATCAAGTAATCTCAATTTGGTAGGCTTCTTTGAGAGAAATGCAGGTATAAACTAGCCACATAAAAAAAAAAGACAAACCCCACAAGATTAGGAGAGAGTCAGGGTAAAAAGATGATACATATACAGAAAACATTCATGCCATGAAGCGAACAAAACTCCTGATAACAAATATGGTCATCACAAACTCTCCAAGACACTGAAACTACAACACTATAATAGATGGCCTCTTCTAAATCAAACATCTAACCGACCAGAAACAGAAAGTCAGCAGAAGTCTCCGTACTAACCTTGGATTTTGACAGTTTTCCATCTCTTTTAACAGCTTCAGCGATTAAATCAATGTGATCGACCAAATCATTCTGTGATGGCTTCACGTCATATGCCCTACAAACAACATCCAGAACACAGGTGTCAAAGCCAAAAGAATGACAGAGAGAAGAACAAAAGAGTTATTTAAAAAAAAAAAAAAGAGAGAGAGTCAGATTACTTGAAAATCTTAGACAAACGCTCCCAGAGAGATCTTTCAGAAGCCTGAGGGTTCCTCCCAAGAAACCGAAGAGCGTGAACTGTCACCAGGACAGCTCTTATCAACTCCGCATAGCTTTTCCTCGGCTTCTCAAGCTTGATCCAGACATTATCCTTCGTGAGAACAGAGATCTCCGGTCTGTAGTTGGAAAGGTCGAACCTCCAAGCCTTAACAAGCTTATGCAGAGGCAAAAGACCATCATCAGAGGTTCCTCGCAAGTACAAACCAGCTGCACTTCCGTCCACTTTCTCCTTGTCGCTCCACTGAATAGGCAGACAGGCGAATGACACAGGTTCCTTATCGTCATCTTCGAAATAGTAATTGGTGGCTGACTGAGGAACAGAGTCTTCCTCTTCGTCATCGTCAATAAACGCCATCAATTTCCCTGAACTAAACGATCACGAGAGAGTTGATCTTCCAATTGTAAACGGAGAGAGACCAAATTTAACACCTTTCTCCTAAACCCTAATCGGGAAAATCGAAATTGGGAATTAGGGCTCGTCTTAGACAAAGGAATCGAAGAACTAAACGAAATAACGATCACGAAGAAGAAGAAGAAGAATGAGCAAGAACCTTTGAGAATTCTCCTACGAGTCTCCCTCGCTCTGTGTACTTGACGGAATCGAATCAAAAAGAGAGGACGAATCGTCACCAGCGCGAACGAAAGAGGAGACGAGAGAACAAACGATTAAAGAAACGTGTGCGCGCACGTGCTGAGAAACGTGTGCTTTTGTGGGCTGTTTTGTGTGTAAAGCCCGTACTGATAGTTGCTTTGGTAGAATAGGCCCAATATTCAAAAAGAGGAGCAGATACACGGTGGACCTCACGCTTTAACAAGGACTTGTTTTAGGTGTCGTTCGTTTCTAAATCAGACCACTAAATTATTTCTTCAGTTTGGACCCAATGTTTCTAAATTATTTTCGTTGCTTCATTAACACCATCTATTGTTTACTTTTTGTCTAACTATTTGTTACTATTGAATTATTTTCCAAATAAATTTTAATTGACATTTTTCCATTATTTGAAGAGATTTCCATTGTTAGTTCAAAAGAAAAGATTTCCATTGTTGTCTTTGTTGACTAATCTAATTTTAGCATATATGTTTTTGAGAGATTTCCATTGCTGTGGCGTATGATTATTTATTTTTATGTTTTTGAAATAAATGTACATCTAATATCGGTAGACAATTCCAAGTATAAAACAATATTCAGAAGAAAAAATAAAGAATTATGCAATCCACCATAAATTAATAAATCCCCATATATTATGAAACAAAAGATTTTCGTTAAATACAAAGTCATCAAAAACTCAATCTTACTATATTCATATATATATATATATATAATCATTTTTATTACTCAGTAAAGAGAAACAAAACAAAAGACGACATTTGGTCACGCAGCTAGTTAAAAATATATCGTCTTTCACAGCCCGGATACTAGGGCATGCAATGCAACTAAGCCATCACACATTCGTCCGTTTCTTCACGCATCTAAACCCAAAAACTCCTAATGATTACATATCTTACGTTACTAGCACCTTTCGGTTAGCATTAAAGCTTTGCTATATAATAAAAAGCTCATATATAGTAAGAAGATATGAATGGTTTCCATAAGTAGAAAATGGGGAAGAACAATATCCTTACGCAATCTACAGTTCTTGCAATGGTTTTAACCGCTGCAATAATGGTGAAAGAAGTTACAAGCCTTACCATTTGCCAAATCGACATAAACGATATGCAGAAATGTCGTCCAGCCGTCACTGGAATCAACCCCCCGCCTCCGGTCAGCGAGTGCTGCGTAGTGGTCCGATCCGCTAATTTGGAATGCTTCTGCAGATTCAAGTTTTATCTCCCTATTTTAGGGATTGATCCATCTAAAGTTGCGGCTCTTGTAGCCAAATGTGGCGTTATAGCAATCCCTCCTAGTTGCCGAGGTAAAACGAAAAGAATATATTAATTGTATTTCTCATGTGATTGATAAATTTATCAGGATTTTAAAATTAAAGTGTCTAAAGTTTTGGCTTCGCGCAGTTTGAAGAATGGAGCTTGAGACATATATATGTCTCTACGGTGCTGCAAGTGTTTGTTGGGTCTTGTCCTGCATCTGATCTGAATATCTGATGTACTGAATTTACGATGTTTTATTGTTCTAATCCAAATAAATCAAAGAATTGTAATGATGTTCGAGATACCTTGTGTTGTGTATAGAGGAAGACCATGTTCTATATATTCAGGAAAACGGTAAAGCATAAAGCTGTTTATTTCTTGACAATCCGAAAAACTAACTCATCATTACTTTTTTTTTGTCGAATACTCATCATTACTTTTCTCGACTATAAATCACAGAAGACTGATGAAGATAGACAACCTGTCTCCAGTAGCAGTGGATAGTGTGCACATGCTTTACTTACCTTTATTTCTGGTGTTGTGAGTCTTGTGACATGGATCACGAGAAATCAAATAGTACGTTCACAAACTAGAGACCTGGTGTTACATGACAAGAAGACATGACAATCTTTTGATCATTTACAAAAAAATCTATGACATTTCTTTTTGCTTTGGTTTAAAACAAACATATATGACTTGACAATGACAAGGGCCAAACAAAATACGAAGACCAAGACCTATTGAACCACGTAAAGGAGAAAGTTCTTTCAGCTGATCTACCAACCCGGAGACTTTATGCATGAAACCAAGGTCAGGGTCGGCTCAACGTTTTAATGGTTCTAACTTTTTTTTTTTTTTTGACAACAACTGCTAAACTAAATAACTACGCCAGCCGGTTCGGAGAGCCAAGCCGATGGTATGGAATCGACATAAAGCATAGCCGTAGGAGAATTTTTCGCACCACGTGCAAGTCTGTCCGTCAAGGTGTCTTGTGTTCTTGGAATATGTCTGATCTGAAAATCAGGGAAGAAACACTTACTGCGTTTGAATTCTTTCATGTGTGTAGAGAAAGCTGGCCAGTGCTCCGGTGTCGACACCATTTTCACCAATTAAGAAAATTCTGTCGCAAACACTACATCAGAGAACTGAAAGGTCTTCGTGCACTCCATAGCTAATGGTTCTAACTTCTAAAGCAAAAACAATTACGCATACCCCTATATTTATATTTATATTAAATTTTTAAAAAAAATATTTTTGTAAATTTAATGAAGAAAAAGCATATATTTGTGAATTTTTTAGACTGTTTTTAGATAGTTAAAATTGTACAAATTTGTAATGGACCCTTAATTCTTATTATATGGAGATATCTGCATGAACTGGGGGCAGTCACCGATTGTCTCCCCACCTAAGCCGCCTATGACTAAGGTATCCCACATTTGTCCGTTTGCTTACGAATTTTCAACGTAAAAGACCCGTGCCATGATCTACTACTTTCACTTAGCATTTACATTGCTATATAAGAAGCTCATTAGATTTAACTTTTCACCAACGAGTTGAGAGAGAGTGAAGATTAGAAAAAGACAGAAATGGGTAAGAACAATACAAGAATCCTCATCACAGTTCTTGCGCTGGTGTTAACCGCAGTGATGATGATCCAAGAAGCTAAGAGCATTCCCCTATGTAACGTCGACACAAATGACTTGCAGAAATGTCGTCCAGCTGTCACTGGAAACCACCCGCCACCTCCGACTTCCGCCTGCTGCACAGTGGCCAAAACCGCGAATCTTGAATGTCTCTGCCCGTTCCTCTCCAGGTCCGGGATTGACCCATCAAAACTCAAGGCTCTTTTTGCCAATTGTGGCGTTAACAATCCATCATGCTTGCCATGGTCGGTAAAGATCAAAGTACCATTAACAATATTAGAAACTGGTTGAGTAAAAGAGAGAAAGTCTTACGTTTTTTCAATTGTTCTTCTCTAACACGCAGATTGAAGAACTGAGGTGGACTGGACACAAGCCGGCCTGCTGCGTACTTTGCCACCATCTGAATATTAGGTCTCGAAGTTATAATTTCTTATGGTGTTCGATTCAAATAAAATCAACAAATTTTGAAGTTATTTTTAAGTCACCTTTTCTGTCTACAGGAACCGTGTTCTACACATTAATGAAAACAATAAAGTACTGCTTTTGGCTTTCATCCATTGTGTTCTACTTTCATGGATATCCAAAAACTAACTCGTCCTGTCTTTTCCCTGCTTTGGACTAATCTAATATAACGCCCATGAATTCTTCTAATATATTAAGATTTAAGAGCATCTGTATGAAAAAAACATTAAGTGTATCTATGTCACCAGAACAATTCTTAGGACATCTCCAACCTGCCTCTGTTTTTTATGAAATTTTGCTCCAATGTTTTCCACTACAATAGAGGAAAAAACATTCATCTATTTATAGAGGTAAAAGTAAATGGATCATTCATCTATTACAGAGAGAGCAAAATCTAAGTCTCTACTTTTTTTTTCTATTTTAGAAATTTCTATTATAGAGGTGAGTTGGAGATGATCTTAGCAACTCCGCATACATTTTCCTTGCTTCTCAAGCTTAATCCAGACATTATCCTTTGTGAGAACAGATCTCCGGTATGAAGTTGGAAAGGCCGAACCTCCAGGGCCGTGCCTGACACTAAGCACATCAAGCATGTGCTTTTAGTTCAGATGGAGTTTATATATTTAGAGGGCCAATTTGTGACGTGAAATATTCAGCAGCACAGGTGGTTATGAGTTCATTTGTGTAAATAGAGGTTGTGAGTTCAAACCTTTGGCATGGATTCTTTTAATTGCGTTTAATAATTACATATAGTGGGCCAACAAATTTTTTTTGCTTGAGGGCCAATAAATCTCAGGCACGGCTCTGCGAACCTCCAAGCATTAACCAACTTATGCTGTTATGCAGAGGCAAAAGACCATCATCAGAGGTTCCTCTCAAGCAGTGGCGGATGTAGACAATTTTTTGGATGGAGGCAAATTACATATAAACACAGAATTGAAGATATAATATGATTTTAGTAAGGGGAAATGAGTAAAAAACATAAGTAACATCAAACAGACTTTAAATTTTTCATGGGGTGCAAGTGCTACCTCCTTGGCCTACCTATATCCGCCACTGCTCTCAAGTACAAACCAGCTACACTTCAGTCTACTTTCTCTTGTCACTCCATTAAATTCGCAGACACGAGAATGACACAGGTTTCTTGTCGTCATCTTCGAAATAGTAATTGGTGGTTAATTGAGGAACAAAGTTTTCCTCTTCATCATCGTGGATGAACGCCATTAATTTCAAATTTACCCGAACTAGAGACACACAAAACGATTACAATTTACAAGAGAGTTAGTCCTCTAAATGAAACACGAGATCAAATAAAGTTTAACATGTAAGCCACTTTTTGTTCCAAGTACGTATAAAACGATAGTCGGAAGAATATTAAAATAATAATGCAATTATGCAATTCATCCCCTATATATTAATTATGAAACATTACAACATGTTTTCGTAGCTACGTGTCATATGATTCATAGAATCCTTAGAAAAATAAGTTGATCCATGTAAAAGAATATTCTACTTTTTATAATTTTTATTAAACTAACTATCAAATTGATATTTTTATTAAATTAACTGTCGAATGGATTAGTAGCGTACAAAAGAATATTCTCAATGCTTTCCTTAAATAAAAGTTATGGAATTACCTAATATGATTAACATATATATGACAATTAATGATTAAGAATAATACATATTTCAGTTTTTGTATCCTCTCTTTTTTTTTGTTTAATTTTATATTATTAAAAGAAATAAACAATCAAATGAAGCATATAATAAAAAACTTTAGATTTTTTTTATATGTTATATTTTGAATTTTCGAAATAACTATAAATTACTAAAAGTTGTAAAAGTCTCACACTAAAAGTTGTAAAAGTCTCACAAATGATCATAAATCGTATGAATATAAAGTCTCATTAATAAATATTCATATATATATATATATATGTATATTAATATTAATATCATTTAAATTAAATTATATACTATATAAAATATAAAATATGTTAACTTCAAAATTTTGCATTGAAAAATTATTGTTATCTTAATATTAGATGATAACTAATTGAGAGTCAATAGCAAACAAATCGAGAGCCGAAAACATAATCCTCTTTCGTCATTTTACAATCGATGTTGCCTATCTTGTGGTTTTGGTGATTTGTGTCAGCAGCAAAACTTAATTTTTTTGTGCATATAAATTTTTTAAAATAATTAAAATTAGTTGTAATACGTTAACTTTTCAGTGCTACATTTAAGAGAGCAACATTTGTATTCATCATTTTACAATCGATAAATATTGAAATGTTGTAAAATGTTAAAATTATTTAATGGACAAACATTAATATAAAAAATTCATTCCGCGCATACGCGTAGGTTATCATCTAGCACATATCAAGTAACAAAATGCAACTTTAAAGAACCAAAACAATTATGCAATCCATATATATTAAAATAATAATGCAACTATGCAATCCATATGTAATCCATATATATATTAAAATAATAATGCAATAATGCAATAATTGAATCCATATATATTAAAATAATAATGCAATTATGCAATCCATTATGTACATAATTATTTTTATTACTCAGTAAAGAGAACCAAAACAAAAGACTGACATTTGGTCAGGCAACTAGTTGCAATGAACATTTTGTCATTCACAGCCCAGATACTAGGGCATGAAATGCAACTTAGCCTTCACACATTCCTCCGTTTCTTCACGCATCTAAACCCAAAAGACTCCTAATGATTACATATCTTACGTTACTAGCACCTTTCAGTTAGCATTAAAGCTTTGCTATGGTGAAAAGTTAAAGTTAATGAGCTTCTTATATAAGACACTTATTCTTGGGTTCACTCCTTAGGGTGAACCTAGAAGTTCACAAACAAACATAATTGTGTTATTTCATATTTGATATTTTTTAAAAACGAAAACAAAATATTATCAAATTATATTATGTTTTAAAAATTAAAAGGTAAAAACGAAATAAAAAAAGTAGTAATTAAAAAAAAAAAATTAACGTCGTCAGCAAAACACTAAACCCTAAAACATAATCCTTAAACCTGAAATCCTTGGATAAATCCTAAACTCTAAATCAAAATTACTAAACACTTATTTGATGATTGGTAACAGCTGTAGGCCGTACACAGACATATTTTTATCTACAGTCAAAAAATAAAAGCAATCAAACTTTAGATTTCAATTTTAAAACGCACTGCCATAACAAACTTTTATTTTAGTTTATTGCTTTAGAGAGCAAGTTTTCTAGAACACTACTTCAAGTGCTTTGAATAATAATTTTCCTCATTCTCTTATCCTTTCTTTCTAAAGTATACGTAATATATATATAATTTAATATATATTTACACGTATAACTCAAGAGTATGACAACTAATGTGCGAAATTAGGTTTTTATATTTATTATATATATATATATATATATATATATATATATATATATATATATATACTTATATGTTATATAACTATAAATTTCATAAATATAAATAAAACCTCACATATGTTGATTATATATGATACTTGACTATTATATTCATTTACTTAAACTAAGCATTTGATAATTGTATAATAATTAATCAGTTCATAAAATGTGATTAATTACTATTCTCTCCATTTTAAAATGATCTATGTTTTAAAAAAGTTTTGTTTCAAAAAATATTTTTTTCTATTTTTACTAATTTTTATTAAGTAATCACGGTAAACTGTAAACTTTACAAATATTTATATTTATTATTTTTTATTGGTTAAACGTTATGTAAAATATTTAATCACAAAATAATATATTTAAATCAGATTTAGTTTTTTTTTTAACATGCGTAGTCTAAAACCTCGATCATTTTGAAACGGAGTAAATATTTCTCAATTTGATTTTGATTTTCATTTAATTATAGTGAACATATTATAATAAATATTAGATAATATCTGGTAATCATATTTTCTCTAAAAAAACTCACAGCAAAAATTCTACAGCTACAACATAAAATCTTACAGCTTTAATTCTACAGCAAATTTTTTTAAGCTACAACATAAAATCTTACAGCTTCAATTCTACAACAATTTTTTAAAAATTACAGCCGTAACCAATCAAGTCCTAAAACACTCAAGGGTTTAGGGTTTAGTGTTTAGTGTTTTTTATTTAGAGTTTAGGATTTATCCAATGGTTTAGGATTTACCCAGGGGTTTAGGCTTTAGGATTAGGGTTTAGGGATTAGGATTTAGGGTTTAGTGTTTTGATAGCAATGTTAAAAATATTTTTTAAAAATTTTTTTTTTCTATAACTAATATTTTTTTTTAAAAATATAATATAACTTGACAATATTTTGTTTCATTTTTTTAAAAGATATTGAATTTGAAATAATGAAATTGGTTAAAGGTTCACCCTGAACCCAAGATTAACTCATATAAGACGAGATTTCGTTGTTAGAAAAAAAAAAAAAAAAGCTGGGCTTTCTTTACCTCATTTAAGACGGGCTTTCTTTACCTCAATATATAACATGGGGTTGTGACTTGAATCATGAGGAAGCAGAATAGCTGAGTGCGTTCACAAAACCAGAGACCTGGTCGGTCACCTGGTGTTACATGACAGTAGACAATTTTTTTAGTTGTAAACAAATGTTTATGACTTGATAATGACAAGGGCAGAACAAAATACAAAGGCCAAAACCCATCGGGTCACGTGAAGGAAAAAGTTCTTTCATCCACACCAACCCAAAGACTTATACATGAAACTAAGGTCTCCCACATTTGTCTGTTTGCTTGCAAATTGTTGACGTAAAAGACCCGTGACATTCTTTACTGTTTTACTAACTTTCACTTATCATTAACACTGCTATATAAGAAGCTCACTATCTTTAAGTTTCACGATATAGCTGAGAGAGAGAGAGAGAAGAGACAGTGAAGATATTGTTAAAAAAAAAGACAGAAATGGGTAAGAACAATGCCAGAATCCTCATCACAGTTCTTGCGATGGTTTTAACCGCAGCAATGATGATCCAAGAAGGTAAGAGCATTCCCCTATGTAAAGTCAACACAAATGACTTGCAGAAATGTCGTCCAGCGGTCACTGGAAACTACCCGCCACCTCCGACTCCCGCCTGCTGCACAGTGGCCAAAACTGCGAACCTTGAATGTCTCTGCCCGTTCCTCTCCCGGTCCGGGATTGACCCAGCAAAACTCAAGGCTCTTTTTGCCAATTGTGGCGTTAACAATCCCTCCTGTTTGCCATGGTCAGTAAATACCAATGTACCATTAACAATATTATAAATTGGTTGATTAAAGAGAGAAAGTCTTAACGTTTTTTTCGTTTGCTCTAACACGCAGATTGAAAAACTGAGCTGGAGTGTACACAGGGAAGCCTGCCTCATATTTTGTCAATAAGTTATAATGTCTTATGGTGTTCTCAATTCGAATAAATCAACAACTTTTGCAATTATTTTTGAGTCACCTTTTCTATTCAGAAGAACGTGATCTATCCGTTAATGAAAACAATATTGTGTTCTATTTTCTTTAATATCCAAAAACTAACTCTTCAGGCTTCTATCCCTGCAGTAGTGAAACTGCAGTTCAATTCCCGTTGGCCACTGGGAAATCTACAAATGTCGGCATCGCTGGAGCCCACAGATTAGTCGGTTGACTTTGGTCGCCGGACATTGTGGTTAATTAAAAAAAACTGCAAAAAAAAAAACAATTTAGAAAAGAAAAAAACGTCTGAACAAGTCATCCCTTGAACTCTCTGTCATGTTATGTTATGATGCATAATGCGAAACATTAAAACGCCACAGTAGAAACCAGTGAAAATCCTGTGAAAATTCTATGAAAATTGTATGTTTTGGAGTTTCAATGATTTGAAGCCAAGAACATAAAACAATCAGCTGTCCGGACGAGGTAGTCCAAGTGGAAGGACGGACCTGTTGGCTACCACCATTCGGGTTCGATCTCCCCCATGCGGAAACTACCCTGCCTCATCTGAACACTAAAACGGGTACTGGGCCTTCGGGCTCAGGGAAAAACCTCCCGGATGAAGCTGGCCTGCTGCCTGACCGGGCCCAGGGATTGACCCGCGAAGCGGGGAACCCTGGATTACCAAAAAAAAAAAAAAAAAAAAAAAAAAAACATAAAACAATCAAATAATATTTTTGCCATGTGTAATCTTGATGAAGATTAACCATTAGGATTATCTTTTATAGTAATTGGGAAGTATAAATGACCTGTCAGATCTAATGTATATCTGAAATTACATTGAACTTTTACTGCTCTGATCCATATAAACCACAAAATTCTGTAATCACAAATTCATAATGGCTTTTCCCAATAACCAAACTCACAAACTGAGAAAAACAAAGATTGTTCAATTGTCATTGCTTACTTTTGGTAATAGATAGGAAACTTCTCCAGTGAGTTTATTTCTGTTTCTAGTGTTGTTATATCCATCACGTGGAAGCGAATCGTCCACAAAACAAAAGACATGTTGTTACATGACAAGAATACAGTCTTTTAACCTTTCTTTACACAGAAAACTATACAACCTGACTAAGACGCAAAGTTCTATCATTCACCAGCCGGAGACTTATGCATGCAACTAAGGTCTCCCACATTTGTCCGTTTGTTGACATATTTTGGACTCAAGAAGACTTGTTTAAAAAGAATAATGACTCTACGTTTTGTCGTTCACTTACCATCAGTACACTTGACAAACAAGAACAGAATGACATACGAAGCATTTGTACTTTAGCAACATTATTTGCAAAATACGTAAATAACTGTACATTTTAATACTCCCTCCGTTTAATTCTTTCATGTTTTGAAAGATATTTTTGTTTCAATTTATATGATTTTTTAAAACTTTTTATGTAAAATTATTAAAGTAATTAATTAAAATATTAAAAATTAATGTGTAGTTAATGATTTAATTATTTTTTGTTATTATTTTGTAATCAAACATTATTAGTAAAATAGTTTTTTAATTTGTGTGTTTATGCTAAAACATCATACAAATCGATCTCCCATCACCAATTGACTTAATCATTCCTTTGAGAAGCAGCTCCCTACCAAATAAGATATTCCACCAAGCATATGATGGTCTGAAACCTTTCCCACATTCAAGAAAACTTGTTGAAGCAAAGTACCCTTACCTTGTAGAGCTGAGCTATTAAGCTACATGACTCATTTTATGTAACCTCCATACTTGTTTGGCCAGCAAAGTTTGATTGAAACATGTGTCAAACGATAAGAGTCATTAATTGTTTGTTTCTTTCAGTGTTCTTTGAATCTACTAGTTCTGGTGTAACTCAATTTAGCTTTGTAACATTATCTGCAGATCTGCTCTCAAACATTTGAAGGAAGAGCGTTTTAAGAAGTTCAAATATATGAGATCTGCTCTCTTCTTTTTTGTTTTTCTTTGCAGATTTCTATGATCCGTTTAGAGAAGATGAACTTGAAAATAGTACTAAAGCCAAAATAATGTTCCCCTCCGACCCGCCGGTAAGTTTTCTCGCATGCAATGATGAATGTGTTGGAAGTGGCAAGTTTACAAGATTGTTTTTAAAACAAGCAAACATTAACTCTGTTTTTAAGTTCATCATAAGAAAAGGCTTGTAACTCGACCAAAGGGTTTTGAGTATATATAGTTTGTTACAAAGCTCTTAATGTTTGCTTGTTTTCTCTATGCAGTCGCCGAGAAGTCGCAATAGATTTTCTTGGCTGCAGGGTTCTCAGAATATCTTTGAAATCTCCGATATATTAAAAGAGAAACATTACAACTTTTAACCATGACATGTTATCACGAGAATCAATTTCAAAATCCTTACAAAAATAGGTTGGCCATCTAAACATATAGTATATTTTTCATTAACCCTAATCATATAATTAATTATTAATATAAAAATATTCTTCATTATTTTCTTAAGTAAAACATATGAAATTACATAATATGATCAAAATATATATGATAATTAATGATTTTAAATAATAAAGATTTGATAATAATTTATACATACTCTATCATTTTTTATTAATATTATTAAAATAAATTAGACAACTAAATTAACCAAAGAATAAAAATTTCGATTTTTATATATGTGTAATATTTTGAATTTTTAAAATGAATATAAATTAATAAAAAATTAAAATCTTATTTTTAAAATTTGTGATCAATGGTTTAATTTTTATTTATAACAAGATACAAATGTTCATAAAATTATATGAGTAAGATGTCTTATTTAATAAATATTAGATAAAAAATAAGGTGTTCAAAAAAGATAAAAATATATGTATATATATTAATATCGTTTAAATTATATATTATATAAAATGTATAAATATTAAAATTTCAAAAAATTTGTTGAACAAATACTAAGAATTTAATATTTTAGTTTCAAAATTTTCATAGAATTTTTAAAAATGATTATAAGATAATAAAAAATATTAAAAGTTTCATATTGAAAATTTTGTTATCAATGCTTTAATTTTTTTGTTATAAAAATATATACTATACATTGATATTCATATCATTTGAATTTAATTATAAACAATATAAAAGATAATAATTATTATTTGTATTTATTTACCATAAAATGATTATAAATAACAATGATTATTTTGATTTATATATCCGCACCAATTTAGTTATATATGTAATAGTCACTAACCTCTCACTAATTTAATATAAGTAAAAAACGAAAATAAATAATAAAACATCTCGTGCAAGTGATGATAAGGCGCAGATCTTAATCTAATTTTATAGTAAAAAGAGACTATATTTGAATGATAAGTGATGCTGAGTTTACTCAATTATGTAACATCTTATGTCTTGTCTAGCAAAATAACTTTTTTTAAAAATGATATAAAATTTCTAGCTATTTCACGAACCCCAGACTAGCATTCCCTAACGAAAGTGATAAACAAAACTAGGTAATAACCACAAACTGTTATGAACAATGTGGATTGCTAGAAGTCAAAGGCCAAGACCGAGGCCCATAGAGAGAGAGAGAGACCGCGGCCCAAGAGGAGAGAGAGAGTCGGCCGCCTCTGTACTTAGACGTTTCCATTTATCTTTCATGTTTATCTATTAGGAGGTTTTCCTTTTCACTCTAGGTTTATGATTTGGATACTTTCCTTTTATCTATCCCTTGTATCCCCTATATAAGGGAACACTTTGATTCAGAGATAATAAGACAAGAGACACACGATTTACACTCTTGTTCACAACACGTTATCAGCACGATAGCCTCTGAACCCTGAGACCAAAACCGAAACCTAGAAACCTAAAAGTCTAAGCCGGCGATCCAAAACCAAAACCAAAACCTTAACCTTGTCCCTTGTTCATCAAGAACCTTTTTATCTATCCCTTGTATCCCCTATATAAGGGAACACTTTGATTCAGAGATAATAAGACAAGAGACACACGATTTACACTCTTGTTCACAACACGTTATCAGCACGATAGCCTCTGAACCCTGAGACCAAAATCGAAACCTAGAAACCTAAAAGTCTAAGCCGGCGATCCAAAACCAAAACCAAAACCTTAACCTTGTCCCTTGTTCATCAAGAACCTAGGAGACCCATCTCAGCTTCTCAGATCACGTTCCAGACCGAGAAGAACCGCAACCCAGCTCGCGATCGAACCTGAACCCCGCGAACGACCCGAGACGATCCGATCCCCGATCAGCTCACAGCCGAGACACCTCCAGCCGCGATTGACTCCATCCGCGACCCGATAGGAGGCAGCAGACGTCCGATCATCTCAGCTCGAAGTTCCATCCATTCTCTGGTGGTCCGGTTCATAAACCCCTACGAAACTAAGGTATAAACACAATCTGAGAACCTAGAACAGTAAGAACCCTAATTCCATCATTATGGAAACAATGTCTTGATGAAACCCTAAAAGAAACCATAGATTAAAATCGACAAAGCTTTTGAACTAGAAACATGATTTGATTCCAATTAGAACCTGCTGTATGTTGATTGATTGAATCTGAAACTTAGAAACCCTAATCAAGGAATCGAAAACCCTAAACCCTAAAGGAAGCATGTAACCGATTTTAAGATTGATCTTGATTGTTTGACTTCTGATTTGAATTGAGGTTTAGGATTGTTTAGATTGCTTGAATTAATCTGTCTGAAACTGAAAATACTTAAGGCCTTGAAACCTTAAACATAAGTTGATAAGATTTTAAAGATTGAAACCCTAGGAATGCTTAGATCGTTTTGCATAAATTCAAACATGGTAATGCATTCACAACTGATTAAGAACAAGATCGGCCAGCATATAGAAAACACTTGACCTCGAATCTGATTGCATTAAAACTCATATGGCCGTGTGGCATTAATCATCCTGGCACATGTAGAATTGATTTTTAGGATTGATCGCACCATGGTAAATTTAGGATTGCATAACCGAACCCATTCTAGAATTGCATAACCGAACCCATTGATTGATCATATAGCCGTGCGGCTTGCTTGATAGCACCATGGTCGAATTAGAATTGTTTGAACATCATAAATGCATAAGACGTGTTGTGGCCGAGCTTGCTTATATCATGCGTCCACGTGATCCCATTATAAATCTAATGACTTGCGTGATAATGTGGATCAGATGTCGAAAATAGCAAACAGAGACTATGCAGCCCTTAATCTCTCCGGAGACAATTACTTGCAGTGGGCGCTAGACACAAGGATTAGTCTAAAATCCAAGGGACTCGGTGATACTATCATCGAGGACAGCAATGAGAATGAAAAGAATAGATACAGGGCCATATGTTATATGCGCCATCATCTCATTGAAGGTCTTAAGGATCAGTACATGACGATTGAGAATCCATTGGATCTTTGGAATGCTTTAAGGCACAGATATGATCACCAAAAGATGGTGTTGCTTCCAAAGGCAAGGCACGATTGGATGCACCTCAGATTCATGGACTTCAAGTCCGTGGATGAGTACAACTCGGCCTTATTCAAAATCGTCTCAATACTAAAGCTGTGTGGTGAAGAAGTGTCCGATGTGATGATGCTTGAAAAGACCTATACGACTTTCAATCAGTCGAATTCTGTGTTGCAACAGCAATATAGAACAAAAGGTTTTGCCACATACACTGATCTGATCTCCTGTCTACTCTTGGCCGAGACAAATAATGAGCTTCTCATGAAGAACAGTGGAGCTAGACCGGCCGGGACAGCACCATTACCCGAAGCCCATGACATTGAAAAGAAAGATCCCAAAGAAACCTACTATGCCCAAGACAACAGGAAACCATACGGTCATAGCCGTGGTGGGTACAGGGGGCGTAGGCGTGACAATCATAACGGTCGAGATAACTACTCAACCGGCCGAAGAGGAAACCACAATAACCGTGGTCGTGGTTCCAATTACGGTCGGGGCCGAGGGAGTTATGGCCGTGGACGAGGTGGCATATCCAAACCATCTCACACGACCAAGTCCTTATGTCACAGATGCGGGATGGACAATCATTGGGCCAAGAACTGCAGAACTCCAAAGCACTTGTGCGAACTCTATCAAGAGAGTATCAAGAACAAGAACCCGGAGGCAAATATGATCCAAGAAAACGATCATGATAACAAAGGATATGGGTACGATGCTGATGATGAATCGGACAGGGACAACAAGGATGACCAAATGGATTTTGAAACTTCTGATTGTCTAAAGGACTAGTTTTTCGAATCACATTGTCTTATTGCTTTATGTTCTTTGATTTGGTGTTTTTATTTTTATGAAATGACATTTATAATAAAAGTTTTTACAAAGCCTCTAAAGTCTAGTAAATTTTACTTATAGAAATGAATGATGAGATGAGTATACTTGTGGTGGATAGTGGCACAAGTCATACGATCCTTAGAGACAAAAGGTATTTCATGAATCTCACATTGCAAAGTGCAAAGGTACAAACCATTGCGGGTGAGGCCAGCCTGATTGAAGGTCACGGCCAGGCCTATGTGATGATGCCCAAAGGCACTCACCTAGAGATCAAAACCGCCTTGTATTCCCCAAGCTCTAGAAGAAGCTTATTGAGTTTTAAAGACATAAGGTTGAACGGTTTTCACCTTGAAACATGGGAAGAAGGAAACAAAGAATTCCTTAACATAACTTTGATCACCAAAGGCAATAAAAAGATCCTAGAGACCATGCCCGCAATGTCCACTGGTCTTTACTATGCA
>NC_027749.1:10508391-10531262 GCF_000695525.1 Brassica oleracea var. oleracea | reverse complement strand
CTTCATCAGGGGGAGTGTCATGCGTTGTACTCTTTTTCCTATCTACGGTTTCCATTTTTTCCCACCTTGGGTTTTTGGTTTTCCTAGAGAGGTTTTAACGAGGCAACATCGTGCATGATACGAGCCCATATGGTTCTAGCATCCAAGGGGGAGTGTTATGAACAATGTGGATTGCTAGAAGCCAAAGGCCAAGACCGAGGCCCATAGAGAGAGAGAGAGACCGCGGCCCAAGAGGAGAGAGAGTCGGCCGCCTCTTTACTTAGACGTTTCCATTTATCTTTCATGTTTATCTATTAGGAGGTTTTCCTTTTCACTCTAGGATTATGATTTGGATACTTTCCTTTTATCTATCCCTTGTATCCCCTATATAAGGGAACACTTTGATTCAGAGATAATAAGACAAGAGACACACGATTTACACTCTTGTTCACAACACAAACGTGATATAAAATTTGTACACGATTTTGGGAAAAAAAATGAAAACAAGTAAAAACTTGGAGATGCGGGGTATCGATCCCCGTACCTCTCGCATGCTAAGCGAGCGCTCTACCATCTGAGCTACATCCCCATGCGTTTTCTTTCAAAGCATAGGTTTTAATAAAATAAATGCAAGAAAAAGTGTGGACCTATGATTCAAAAAGGAAGAGGGTTGATGAACAAAGACGTGATAAGGTCTTTGAGATTTCTATGGGGATCACTGAATCCATCACCCTCCCTGTAATACACATTGACCAGTCTTATAGTGTTGATGCACCGTACCAGAATCTGTCGCGGCACAGCTTTAACCGTCAAGAACTCCTCCATTACTATCTTACAGTTATCTCTAACTATCTTCTTGATTTCTCTAACGGCCACCTCTTTGGTAACACCATGTTGCTTCATTAACAGTTCACACCATTAGCCACCTCTCCTCTCCTCATCTCTAGCTCAAATCCGGCCATGTCATTTTCAAGACGGAATATAATGCACAAAGCTAGTATCATTTTCGGTTCGGATTTGAACCACTCGATCGTTTGATTCTCGTCACAATCTTCCATCGCCATAAAGGTGTACATTGCAAAGCAACGTACCCCTGACGAGTAGATACCGACCTCCATGTACTCATCAAAAGTTGGAACGTATTAGGGATATATATCCCACATCGGAAATTCTAAGGGACATTAAGTAATATATAAAGGGTTAGGGCCAATCCACTAAGCCAATTGGTTTTAAGTTGGAAGCCCATAATAAACCCGAATCTAAAATGGTATCAGAGCCCAGATCTTAAATACCCTAAAATCCTAATTAAAAATTAAAATTAACCCTTCTGTCCGGGTATAAAGGTCATGATTAACCCTTACAACCGGGTATAAAGGTTGTGTTAAACTCGTTCGACCGAGTATAAATGTCCAAAAGTTCCGAGATTTCTGGCCGATAAAAACCATCATCTCGAGGAGAGGTATTAGGGATATATATCCCACATCGGAAATTCTAAGGGACATTAAGTAATATATAAAGGGTTAGGGCCAATCCACTAAGCCAATTGGTTTTAAGTTGGAAGCCCATAATAAACCCGAATCTAAAAGAACGTAACCTGCTTGTGCCCATTTCGATATGTTTGCATACGCTCTACCAAGTCTCTTAATCTGCTCAATTTATAAGACTCAAACTTTATTACTTCTAGATATTAAGCCAATAAGGCATTAAACCACAAATTGGTTGACTTACCTCTTCTACCGTGTATTGCACGCTAGATGATCTGCCTCTGGGCTTCATTTCTCTTTTGATATCTTCCATAGTGTCTACTATACTTTGGATGAAGATTCTCAAATGGCTTGGTAGTTCGTCAATGGCACCAAGATCCCACCTTATGGATTTTCCCATGCATGCAATTTATTGTTATTTAACGCCATTGATATTAAGATATATATATATATACATACTAACCTTTGCAAGGAATCAATGAGACTTTTAACTTCGGCGAAACTTCCATATGCATCACATGTGTCATCCATAACTACCATCAATATGGCACCAAGATCCCACCTTATGGATTTTCCCATGCATGCAATTTATTGTTATTTAACGCCATTGATATTAAGATATATATATATATACATACTAACCTTTGCAAGGAATCAATGAGACTTTTAACTTCGGCGAAACTTCCATATGCATCACATGTATCATCCATAACTACCATCAATATGGAAATCTTAGAGACTACAATTCTCCCAAGTGAATAGCGTGGCTCGAAGTATGTCGCCAGAACCCCGACAAAGGTCTCAACTCTCAAGAAGCCTGTCTCTTACGTATGGTAGTTTATATGCAAGATTAGTTTCCTTCCACCATCTTCAACCGCATTAACATCAAATGTGAAAATGTTTTTAAAATGTCACATCTGAATTAAGTTAAAAATAAAATAAAAGAAACATGGTAATTACCCATTCTTTGGATTAGAGTTGAGCTATGAATAAATTATATCCATTAATATGATTTATCTAAGATGGACCAATAACAGTCAACAACTCGGTTAGAAATCCTACACTTGAAATAAGATAAAATCTTAAAGAACATGCAAGAGAAATAAGGATATTACTAATTAATTTGAACTTGAAGTCAAGATTGAAAAAGCATATAAAAACGCTAAAAATAAATATAACTAGGTCAAACGTACTTGGTGAGAGTTTCTAGCTCTTGAAGGTAATGGAGCTGACAAAGTTTGAAATTGACCTTTGCAAAAGTGAGCAACGTCTCATTATGGCCTTCTTCTTCTTGATAGAAATAAATATATTCCCTAGCAGCTTCTATTTCCATCTTTAAGAAACCGAGGTCTGTACAATGCACCTAGTATATGTTGAGATAAGCTTGAGTTAGCTTAAGATGCAAGTTACCTAATTCTATTGAGTTATAGAATAAGAAAATATCTATTTGTGATTCCTAATGAGTTTAGGAAATATTGAGTTATATATAAAGAGATGCAAGGGTGTTTGCATATCTCATGAATTGAGAGCTTTAGGTTTTGAGTGAGTTTCCTAAAGGTTTGAGTGATTAATAAAGAGTGATTTGAGATTTGTGTTTCTTTGATTCAATAATTGGTATCAGAGCATACTATTGAATTGAAGCAAACATGGGAGATATCGTTGCAGTGACTAGCAACTTGAAGAACGGTGGTTCTTCGTCAATCCAGTGTCCGATGCTCAACGACACTAATTATACCGTATGGACAATGAGAATGCAAGCAGCATTGAAAGTTCACAAGGTCTGGGAGGCCACTGATTCATGAGAGAAGAGTGGGGACAAGAATGATGTCGCAAGAGCTTTACTATTCCAGTCGATGCCGGAATCTTTACTTCTTCAAGTGGGGAACCTTGATACCGCAAAAGAGATTTGGGAGGCAATAAAGATGAGGCATATGGGAGCTGATCGTGTGCGTGTAGCCCGCTTACAAACCCTAACAGCAGACTTCAATCGACTAAAGATGAAGGAGACTGATACGATTGATAGTTTTGTTGGGAAAATCTCTGAATTATCAACAAAATCGGCAGCACTAGGGGAGATCATTGAGGAGCCAAAGGTTGTTAAGAAATTTCTTCATAGCTTGCCAAGAAAGAAATACATACATATCATAGCTGCCTTACAACAAGTTGTTGACCTCAACAAGACAAGCTTTGAAAATATCGTAGGACGGCTAAAGGCATATGAAGAGAGAATCAATGATGAAGAAGAAGAAGAAAAACAAGAAGATCAGGAGCAAAGCAAACTAATGTATGCTAATAACGACTCACAGCAGCAACCTTACCAAGAAAAATATGACTCCACGAGAGGGAGGCAGAGGTGGTCGTTATGGCTATCGAGGAAGAGGCCGTGGACGATACGGAAATCAAAGGAATGGAGGATACTACCGCCAAGAACGAGATGCATCACGGGTGGTATGTTATCGATGTGATAAGATAGGACACTTCATCCAGAACTGTCCCGATCTCTTACTTAAGCTGCAAGAAACACAAGAAAGTGAAGCGGATACTACACGTGAAGCTGATGAATTGATGGTCAATGAGATAGTGTATCTCAATGAGCGGAAGGTCATACCAAACAAACTCGATGCGACTACAGCTAGTGAGAACTTGTGGTACTTAGATAATGGAGCCAGTAACCACATGACTGGAAATCTCGAGTATTTTTCAAGGATTGATCGAAGCATAACCGGGAAGGTGAAGTTTGGTGATGATTCTCGGATAGATATAACAAGTAGAGGCTCAATTAACTTTGTCACGAAGAATGGTGAAAGCAAGACGATCTCTGACGTGTACTACATTCCCAAACTACGAAGCAATATAATAAGCCTTGGACAGGCTACCGAATCCGGCTGTGAAGTAACAATGAAGGGAGACTTGCTATTCTTATATGATCATGACAGCAAACTTATTGTAAGGGCAAAACGTGCACCAAATCGTCTATACAAAGTAGATATGGAGATAGAGAATAGGAGGTGCTTACAGCTGGTTCATCACAAAGAATCATCAAAGTGGCATTCACGTTTGGGTCATGTTGGTTTAACCAATCTGAAACTAATGATAGACAAGGAGCTAGTAACTGGTATGCCTCGTTTTACAGTGGAGAAGGAGACATGCGAAGCCTATCTGCGAGGGAAACAAATACGAACTTCCTTCCCTCAGACAAGCTCGTACCGTGCAACAAAAGTCTTGGAATTAGTACATAGAGATCTTTGTGGTCCGATATCACCACCTACCGCTGGACGAAACAGATATGTCTTTGTCCTAATCGACGACTATTCTAGATATATGTGGACCATTCTCATGAAGGAGAAGAGCGAAGCCTTCACTAAGTTCAAATTTTTTAAAGCTACAGTTGAAGCTGAGACAGGAACGACGATCAAAACAATTAGAACCGACAGAGGAGGAGAATTTACTTCGCTAGAGTTTAGAGAGTATTGTGATAGCTCAGGAATTAAGCGACACCTAACAGCTCCATGCGCCCCACAGCAAAACAGAGTTGTGGAAAAAAGAAACAAAACATTACTAGAGATGGCCAGAAGTATCCTAAAACATATGGACGTTCCGAACTACTTGTGGGGAGAAGCAGTCAGACACGCAACCTACCTCATTAACAGGTTGGTAACGAGAACCCTGGTGTTGCAGACTCCGTACGAAAGTTTTAAAGGGAAGAAGCTGAATGTTGGACACATAAGAGTCTTCGGGTGTGTTGGTTATGCGAAGATTGACACACCACATCTAAATAAACTAGACGACAGATCAAGACCTTTGGTTCATCTTGGAACCGAATCGGGAACAAAAGCGTATCGACTACTTGATCCATCAACACGAAGAATAGTGGTTAGCACGGATGTAATATTTGAAGAGGATCAGAAGTGGAAGTGGCTTCAAACCGAGAAAGAAGCCAATGATAACTTGAGCATGATCAACTTCGGTTACAAAGAAGTTGGAGAAGAAGATACTCCACGAGTGGTGGAAGAGGTAAATAACGAAGAAGAAGGACTCGATACCGATGGTAGACAAGAGGAAGCACCCGTGGCTCTTAGACGCTCGTCTCGTACGATCGTCAAACCCGCCTATCTTGATGACTACGAACTACTATGCGAAGAAGATGAGATGTACGAGACGTTGTGTGAGATAGAATGTGAACATCTCTTGATGCTTGTCAATGAGGAGCCATGGAACTACGAAGAGGCAAAGGAACTAAAAGTGTGGAGAGAGGCATGCGAAGATGAAATAAAATCCATTGTGAAGAACGACACTTGGAGTCTTGTTGATCTCCCATCACATTGCAAAGCAATAGGATTGAAGTGGATATTTAAAATTAAGAGGAACTTCGATGGGAGTATCAGCAAGTACAAGGCACGCCTTGTTGCCAAAGGATACATTCAAAAGCATGGGATAGATTTTGAAGAAGTTTTTGCGCCTGTGGCAAGGATAGAGACGGTTTGTCTCATCATTGGAATAGCTGCATCACTTAGATGTTAAGACCGCCTTCCTTCACGGTGATCTAAAAGAAGAGGTTTATGTATCGCAACCGGAGGGGTTTGTTATCAAAGGGAAGGAGAGCAAGGTCTATAAGCTAAAGAAGGCGCTTTACGGACTGCGACAAGCCCCGACGGCGTGGAATGAGAAGCTTAATGCAGTACTGCACGAGCTGAAGTTTCATCGCTGTCTTAAAGAACCTTCTCTGTATCAGAAACGAGAACAAGGACATCTACTGGTGGTTGCAGTTTATGTCGATGATCTACTTATTACAGGGTCTAGCTTGAACATGATAGTAGATTTCAAGAGAGATATGGCAGCAAAGTTTGATATGACAGATCTTGGAATGTTAAGCTATTACCTTGGAATAGAAGTCATACAAAGGAAGGGAAGCATTGTGTTAAGTCAGGAGAAATATGCCAAGAAGATACTTGAGGAAGCCGGGATGAAAGGATGCAACTCTACGCATATACCTATGGATGCAGGTTTGAAACTAAGCAAAACCGAGAAGGAGAATGGCGTGGACGAGACAGAATACCGAAGGAACATTGGTTGCTTACGTTACTTGCTACACACGAGACCAGATCTTGCGTGTAGCGTTGGCATTTTGAGTCGGTATATGCACAGTCCAAAGGAGTCCCATAAAGCCGCGTTGAAACAAGTTCTGAGGTACGTGCAAGGTACTCTATCATACGGATTGATCTTCGAGGCAAAACCGCAAGAAGGCTTAATTGGTTACAGTGATAGTAGCTACAATGTCGATCCCGACGATGGTAAGAGTAAAACCGGGCATATATTTTACTTTGGTGGCAATCCAATCACATGGTGTTCACAGAAGCAAGAGATAGTCGCTCTATCATCATGCGAAACGGAGTTTATGGCAGCAACAGAAACAGCTAAGCAAGCAATATGGTTGCAAGACCTTATTGGTGAGATATTCGGTTACTAGCTCCTTGTCTATCATTAGTTTCAGATTGGTTAAACCAACATACCTTGATAGTATATGCCTTGAGAGAAGAGGAGGAGTGGTCGCTTCTTGGCTTGCCAAAGATTCCAAATGATACCTTGTGAAACTCAAGGCTTCGTCCATTATACCTTCAGAGGTTGTCCCCAGATACGATGCTTCGTACGTACAGTTGTAGCATTCCTCTAACATCACTGACTAGATGCTCTCTAAATGTTGCACCAGCATCACCTTTGAATCTTGCAAACACACTAAGTTGAAACTTAGATATCAATATCATGTTATTAAAATATACATGCATTTAAATCTGTGAATCAAGTTAATTGACTATTTCTTACCAGAAGAAACATGGTGTCCTTAACGCCTGAAAACCTCAAACATGATGGCAGTTATTTCCAAACTGTTTTCCTCCTCAAATAAACTGTCCAAATTTAGAAAAGCCTGGTCGATAATCTCCTCAATTTCCTTCTCAAAGTAATGAGAAGTACCAAGATTAACAAGCAAGTGGATGAGACAAATCCTCTCCTTGTCACCGATGTGAGAACATGAGCATGTTTCTCACCGGCTTAAAAACGGATTCGATCTCTATCTCTAGTAGTATCATATTCCTACAAAGAAGTTAGTGTTCAATTCAAGATTAATCATTTTCTGCAACAATGGCCTATTACGAAACACAGAACCGGTCATGAGTAGCAATGTGAAACATTGGCCTTAGGCTTCCAAAAATTATCGATTTAAAATATTATACATGAACATAAGTCCATAATTGTCTAAAAAAAATTACTAAATTTCTTAATAAATTGTTTAATGCCTCCAAATTGAGATTATGTGTTTCTCCTGTCTGAGGTACTTACAGAGTAGTCAAGGGGAGCAGAGAGGAAGTGATCTCTCCAAAGAGACGGAGCAAAGTGAGTCAAGGGACGACTACTCGTAGCCACACAACAGCAACTTGTGTTTTGTCGCTCTCCGAGAAAGAGAAACTTTGTTGTGAAGAAATAGCGAAAGTTTGGTCGGAATATAAAGATGAGCACCGTTGCAAAGGTGAGGGAGAGTTTTAGGACCAAAACACATTCTGGCCGCTTCCATTATTTTGCCACTCTCAATTCTCTACTCTATTTTCTCTTTGAATGTTTCTAAATCTTTCTCACCTCAGCTCTGTTTTATTGCCTTCTTGGTCATGTTTACTTATCCAAATCCTTGTGTAAGTGGTGGAGTTGTTAAATTTGGTGAATGATTTCAAATAAATTAATCAACACACGAGTGCATATAATTTTTTTTTTAGCACACAACTGGAATCATTTATTTGGGTCATTATAGACATATAGAAAGACAAAATTAATCTCATAACTTGCTAGAGTCTGCTATTAATATCATCCTCTTGTGATCACAGTATGAGAAATGTGACAAAAAAAAACAAGAAATGTGATGAAAATTAAAACCATTTGTTTGTGCATGATTTGATATATATAAAAAAAATACCAAATCAATGCTTCAGCGCTAATACGACATCCTCTTCACAAGATACGACACTGCTGCTCGCCGGTGACGCCTTCTCGCGTCGGTATATACGGCGGTGGATATTGAAGCACCTCCGGTACGTAGTACGGATAATAGTTATACGGAAACGCCATAGGATGAGGTTGTTGGATATTTGGGTCTTGGCGGTAGTACATATACTGCGTCATAGGAGACGGCGGCGCCGTCGGCTGGTACATCGGCGACTGATACGGCGACGGTGGCCATGTATTTTGGTAATTGTATGTGATAGGTACGGCTTCGTAAGGATTAGGAGGATTGTAGGGAGGAGGAATAACGTGACCGTAATCCATGTGGATTAACTTTGCATGTTTCTTTGCTTTACGAATCCTTAGAACAATCTCAGGTCTGGCTCTTCCTGATAGATAAACTAATCCTCTTGTTGCATCGATTGTGTATGTCACATCTGTTCATAACATGCACGTACACCCCAAAAAAGAAAATCATTTCTCAGTGATATAAATGTTAAAATCTAGTAATTGACTAGTTGACTATTGACTGGGGGTGTTTAAATCCATAAAAGTATAAAAAGATTTTAATCGAATCTCGTAATTAAAACATTTCTAATTCTAACTATGATTACATGTATCTACGTTCTAAACCAATTTTCAGAATCAGTGTTCTAAAAAGTGTTTTAACGTTCGATTAAGTGTTCACCCCTCAAAACAACGTTTCCACAACTGTAATACGTCGCATTTTCAGTTTCACGTTTTTAAACATAGCAATTGCCTCACGTGATGACGATGAAACTTATGTCAAAATCATTAGCTAACACATTAATGTTATAAAAAGACATTATAGATCGGTCTGTAGATTTTTTGGTTCAGTTAACTGATTCTATTACTGCAACCTTTAAAAGAAAAACTACATAAATGAGAGAGAATAAAAAAGAACCTTGAACGCCCTTAAACAGCTTATGCATAGATTTGTCCCATCCACTAGTCTCAGTATCCAGCCTTAGAACGCAAGTCTGCAAGACACAAAAAGGAAGAAGTAATGATGAAAATAATCAAGATAATGATTGTGATGATGATGATGATGATGAGAGAGAGAAGATAGACCATTTGAGAAGAAGGATCCATGACTTCAGTATGTTTTTACAATTGTCTTTAGTAACTGTTCAATTTTCTTAGAACCAAAAGACTGTTTATAAGAACCTAAAGAGTTGAGTTCGGTTCAATGGATAAGATATTCGATCGTAGAAGATACTTTCCTAATTCTCAAAATCATTTTATTTTGTGTTTTATTTAAGATAATATTGATTAATGGTATTAAATCCGAGTACTAATTGTGTATAGTCTAGAGACGTCGCATTATCATACAAAACCATTTATACAATGGAAGAATTTTGCAAATTTTATTTGTTACTGTATCTGCCTACACAAATATCTCAACAGAATTAAGTAGTGCAAACATAGAGGTGTTAGTTTTAGGGGACGACTGGTTTTCCCGCTACCACCCGCAAACGCAGCTTTTGCGGTTGGTAGCGGTAGTTGGCGTTTTGCAACAATCGCTCAAACCGCTCCAAACCGCTCTAAATCGCTCTAAACTTCATAAATTCAAAAGCTGGCTCCAGCTAGCGTTTGCGGTTGCGGGAGGATAAATTTTTTTAAAAAATTCAATAAAATTTCAAAAATTAAAATTATAACTTTCTAAATATAAATTTTATATTTATTATAATTTATGATTTTTGATATTTTTATAATTATATTAAATGTAAATATTGTTAATTTATTATTTGACTGTTACCGCATTTGGTAGTTAACCAGTCATAAGTCACCCGCAAATGCACCAATTTTTAACCGCAGTACCAGTCGTACAAATCTCTTAAAACCGCTAGAAACCGCAACCGCCCGCATCCACAAACTCCCGCAACCGCAACCGCAACCGCTGCGTTTGAACCAGTCAGACCCTTAGTATTGGATCACTAAATCAAAATGATAAATCCAAATGGAACTTAAAACCCCGTTGAATTTTTTTTGAACAGAAATATATTGTTTATCCAAAAAATCACAACCAACGGAAAAAAACAACAACAAAAGGTATCTTAAGGAATATTCATAAATTTGCAATTTAAAATTAATGATAAATAAAATGCAAGTCAAACCGGTGATGTCTAAAATACAATGCTAATTAAGCTACAAATCTTTTCAACTGAACAAAAAATCTTTGATTAAACACCGTAAGAAAATTTCTGGATTCATCTTTATTCTTTTAAAAAGATGATAATTGGTTAAGTTACTTTAAGATCCATTTTTAGTTGAGAGGTTTTGTAAGTAAAAATTCATGTTTAATATAGTGATAACTCACCTTGAGGCTTGTGCATTGATGTCTCAATGGTCGTGAATAGCTCAATAGTTTCACCGTCTAAATTGTAAAGGAACAGTGCCGATATAGTACTTACCAGGGAAACTAAGAGCAAGTCCAGTGCAGCACCCAGCCACTCCAACTTTAATGGCTGCAAAACATAGATCACTTTAACATACAAGCAAAGACACACCAAGAGTTCTATTAGACTCTGCATGTATGCAAAGAGACACCAAGATAAACATTAATGGGTCTCACCTCCTTTGCCTCTCAGTTCAAAGATATACTCGGACTATTTGTTGTCCCTAACTCAAGTAATCTTGGTTGTTCCTCCAGTCGTTAGAGCCCTCAATTAATGAAAGCATAAGCAGAAAGCTAAGCTAACTTGAGAAATGTTTTTCTTATCTATGATTAGTAAATACACATACCAAATTTCCCAAGCTTAACTTTTGAATCTAAATCAGAAGAAAAAAAAAGATATTGAACGATTTTTGGCGAATTAATAATATTCAGATTACAAGAAAACCTGATTCATCAGTTGATGGCCACACAACAATTGAAGATGTAAAGACGACAACAACAAGACAGAATAAGAATTTTAAGGCAGCATAAGAAGATAAGATGACCCAAGATGGGTCTTGTCTGTGACAAAAGGAGACTGATTCGAAGTTTTTGCTCTTGAAATGAAATGATAGAATCGTCATCAATACTGATGGTCTTGATATATGGCACCAAACTCAGCTCTCCATGCCTGATCGTCTGCATAATCGTCATAGCTGACCACACCGGTTCTGTGTTCTGACTCATGTTCTTCATTCTCCTTGACCAAACCGGTTCTGTCTTCTGATAAATGTTCCTCATTCCCCGTGAACCATGGCTGTAATGCAGACCCTGGCAATTTGCTTTCCGCAAGATATTGCTTCATTGTGCTCATTTCTGTCTTGTGCTTACTCTTTAACTTCTCCATCTGCATCTTTAACTTTGCATTCTCTTCTTCAAGTAAGCTGAAACGTTCCTGCAATTATATGGTTTTTGAATCCAACACAAACCAAATATTAGAATTCAAAAGTATGAGCAAAAGTTCACTCGAATCCAAGTAAAAGTTACCTCAGAGGATTGTACATATTGCTCAGTTTCTCTGAGTCTGATCAGTAACTCTCCAGCAGCTTGAACAGCTTCAGCGGTATCTCTCAGCTGAATCTTAAGTCCCTTGTTCTCCTTCTTCAAGAACTCTCTTTCTTTCTCCTTCTCAGCTCTAATGGCAGTAAGCTCAGCTGAAAAGGCTTTGGCAAAACTCTTCCCATGACGACCTTTCACTGCAGCTTTAGCCGCTGCTTTCTTCACATCAACTATTCCTGCCAACGTCACGTTATGCCTCTCAACTAACTCATCATACTTCTCCTGGAGCTCAGTGTACTGCTCGATGAATCTACTGTGACCAAGCATGGCTCTACCAAGAGCGTCATTTAGCTCCTCTGCAGCCGTTTTCTCTTTTCTGAGCTCTATCTCCAGATCCTCTGCGTGTCTTCGGTGGTTATCAATATCCATTCTTAGATCGTCTGTTAAAGATATCCATTCGCTCTCCATCTCTGTCCACCTTTCACGTTCCTCCTCTAGACCATCACTGTTGTTCTCAGTGTTTCTCGTTAGATCAGTGCTTTTCCTCATTTGAAAGGACCGCAGTAGCAGAGAGGATCTCAGGTTCTCTGTTGATTTAGTAGGCTGCAGCTTGCTCTTGAGCTCTGCAATCTCCTTTAGAAGAGCTTCCTTTTCACTTAGCTGGTTTGTCTTATCTCCTCCATCATTGGTATTCGTTAGCTGCACAAACAGAAAAGCATAGTTAAAGTAGGCATGAACAAAAACTCACTGGTTTGCTTGTGTTTTGAAATTTAACATGTTTCCTTACCTTACTAGGCTCTTGCATAGTGTTGTTTTTGTATTGGTCTAACTGAAAATTTATTAAAACATATTGTCAGAAAACTAAAGCTTAGCCTTTAACACTTGAGTAGTCTCATCAAAAAATTTACCAAACAAGTTAGCTGCTCAATTTTGGTAGCCTGCTCCGCACATATGTTCTTGAGATGCTTCTCGTCTGTGCATCCTCCCTGGTAAATATAAGATATAAACATAAGCTCACTAATAACTGCAGGTAAATGCAAGGTTTTCTAGACATACCTCAGCTTCTTGGTCAAGTTTCTGTCTGCAAGAAAGGCAGAGGAGAATAGATGAACCACCTTCTTTTGATCTAACTTCTTGTAACGATTTAACCGAGGCACTGAGAATCTCGGCTTCATCGCAAGGCTTCAGAGACAGATGACCAAACGAGAACGAAACAGAAGATCTGTTTGATAAAGAGCTCCGTTGGTGAGTGTCTATAATCTGCAGTCCTCTCTGGAGACTTGCAGCTAGAGAATCCGTTGGATTCAAAGGCTTTTTGTTGGAGCTCTCGGTTACATTCCTAGCACTTGCTTGAAACTTTGTAGACGCAGCCACGCTCTTGCGGAAGTTCCTAAGCTTTGGAGATTCAGACAAAATTGGCTCTTCGAGAACGCGAGTCTGATGAGGTAAACTGATTGAGATCCCACTTCCCACAGATTCAGAAAATGCACACTCTTTGTGTATCTCAACATCTTCAGAACAGATCTCATCTCCACTCATAGACTCAGCTTCACAGCAGGAAGCACTTGCAAAGGAGGATTGCACTGAATCCCTCAAGTCATCAGCATCATCACAATACTTCTCAACATGTTTATTCAGCTCCATCACATCATAATCACCATCATCATCTTTTTTGTTATCATCACAGGACATGACTAAAGACTTGTTGATGCTCATCCTCAACTGACTCAAGCTCTCCCTAGCAAAGTAACCACCACTCTTGCTTCCATCAGGTTTGTAACCATCAGACTTGGTTCTGATTAGATCCTCCTGTAAACCACAACAAACATTACACACAACGCCATTGTGAAATCACACAGCAAATACACAACCAATAGAACAAAAAGAGAGACCTTTAGTTCACGGATCTGGTCACCCAACTCGTCATCTTCCTCTGTTATCTCGTTAGATCTTGTAGCTAGTACACTCCTTCCTTCAAACTGTTGTTAATTTCAAATTCAAAATCAAACGACTGAAACAGTAAAAGATTCACTATCACGTTCCGAATTACCTTCGATGGAGATTTTGAAGCAGTATCCTCCTTGGCTTCAGAGTAAGTGTCCGGTCCCAATTTGAGAATCTGTCACATTTGAATCAAACAGTTACCCTAGAATCGTTGTTTCAGATCGAAAAGGTATAAAACTAAAGTCAACCTAATTTAGAAACTTCTCAGGTAATGGATCTGTACCTGAGTGTGTTCTTCGGGGGGAGTGGAGGGAAACACTTTCTGAGGAGATTTGTTTTTCAGTTGGAGATCGGAATGAGGAGTGAGTGCGTTTGGGTCGCAGGGTGGCGCGTTCTCGTCGTTGGATCTGAAACTCTGACTTTGGATTGATTTCTGCTTCGCGTAGATGGATCGGGGGAGGAGGTTTCGGATCGAGGAAGTCGAGATGTTTCCTAAGAATCGAGACTCTCCGATCTTCGCTGGGGACTTCATCGTTTTCATACAGAGATAGAGAGAAACGGAAGAGTTTTTAGATTTAGAGAGAGGGAGAGAGAGAGAGAGAGAGATAATATGAACGTTAAGTGTGAGAGAGAGATAGAGCAAGACGATAAGGTAAAGCGCAGTTTTGAATGTTTGAGAGCCCATCGATTCGACCGTTGTGATTTGAAATATTGTTTTTTGATTTTTGTCTTTTACTTAATAAATAAATGTGGGTTCCACTCAGAGCCGCTTTTAAATGGGCTTTTAGAAAGTGGGCATATTATTTTGGTAAGCTACAAAGCCTTTTTATACTTTTCGATTTTTTCCAAACGACATGCTATCTTTATTATAACGAAGAATTAGGCCTGGGCATAAAATCCGGAACCCGAAATCCGAACCGAACTCAAACCGAAAAACCTAACCCGTTATCCGACCCGAAACATAAAAAAACCCGAACGGGTCTTGTAGGGTGGTACAAAAAATATCTGAACCCGAAGTGTTATCAACCGAACCCGAACGGGTAACCCGAAAAATCCAAAATTAATAGTCAATATAAATATTTTGAAATATATATAAGTATTTCAATTATTAAATTTAATATTTGTGGTAATATTATATATAATAATAAATAAAAAGTTTACTCTCTATAAGGCAATACATATTGTTTACAAATGATGTTTGTTTTCATTCTTGATTTAACATTTTATTGTTATTTTATCAATTTTATATGTGATAGATTAATTTTTTATTTAATTTAGATGTTTTTTTTTATGTTTTACTTCAAAAATTTTGTTTTTTACTTTGTTTATATCCGAAGCGAACCGATATAACCCGAATCCGTACGATATATGATTACTTTATGGGTTTTATGATGCAATATAATTTTGAACCGAACCCGAAGTGTTATTATCCGAACCCGACCCGTACTAATAAAATTTTAGTATGGGACCTAGAAGCGTAAACCCGAAAATCCGATCCGAATGCCAACGGGTATCCGAACGCCCAGGCCTACGAAGAATTATGATCCTCATGGAGGATTGATTCAATGTAATACATATAACTGAAAGAAGAGTATCTATTATGAAACTGTTTTGCCAGTGCGTCAGCGGCCTTGTTTTGTTGTCTTCTCTTGAGATTCAGTTGAACTGAACATTCTCAAGTAAACCATTTATTTTTTGTTAATCATTCTATTTTTCCCATGCACTAGTTTTAGTACTAGATAAGATGATGTACTGAGTTTTGGGCCGGCTTAGATATTTTGCAAGTTATTCAATCCAGACATATTTTATAATTCATCATTCAAAAGATAACAAATGTTTAGCAAATTGAAGGGCATAAAACAATAATTTACAAATTTTTCTGAGACATAAAATGATAGATTCTGCTTTCTCCCACGTTTGAAACCAGGTTATAACTAAAAAGAAAAGGCTGTGTAATTCCAATATCGAACCAAAAGTTATGTACAAACTAAAGAGACAAAAGAATCGAAAGAAAAAGAACGAAACAATGCCTCCCGAAATGTAGAAAAAAAAACAGACTCAAACCACAAGACAAACAAACTGGTCACCTTATGCATCCACCCATCATCAAGACACAATACGACCACTTCCACTATTGTCATTGTTTTCTTCTTCTTCATCATCTACTATCCCATCAAAGAACGGGTCACGAAGAAGCTCAGCTGCAGAAGGTCTCACCTTTTTTTGCGCAATGCACTTCTCAATAAAGGCCTTAGCTTCTAGATCCTTTACTTTGTTCAGAGCCTCTGGTTTGACTCCACTGCTCACCCTTCTGTATATCTTGGCAACGCTATCGCATTCGCTGTATGGAATCTCCAGCGACACAAGCTCCAAAACACACATCCCGTAAGAGTAAACATCAATCAACTCCGTGTACTTCTCCTCGTATAGCTCAGGCGCCATGAACTCTGGTGTCCCCAGGATCGAGTGAGCTAAATGGTTCTTCCCCACGACTGCAGCTAGCCCAAGATCACCAATCTTAACCTGGTTTCGTCAAACAAGATAACAATCATTAACAAAAAGTAAAAAAGAAAGTGACTTTTGGTTTGTGTATGTATCTCTATGTAGTTACCTGGCCGATGTTTCCATTGACGAAAACGTTGCTGCAGTTGAGATCTCTATGGATGATGCAAGGATCATGAGTATGGAGATAAACCAACCCTTTGAGTATCTGCTTGGACCACTTCTTCAAAGCTCTCATAGACACATGTCTGTGCTTCTTCCGATACTCTCTCAAGTTTCCAGAGGTACAAATCTCGGTGATGAAGTTCAAAGTGTCGCTCCTCTCGTCTCTCCAGACCTTATACAAGGCGATGATGTTAGTGTTCTTGAGGCTCTTAAGCAGCCTGACCTCAGAGTAGAGCCTCTCGAGCATGGCTGTGTCGTCGGAGAAACATCTCAGCTTGACTTGGTTCCAAGCAACTTCAATGCCTTCTTCCTGGTCAAAGGCTCTGTAGACTTTTTTGACGGCGCCTGAGCCGAGTAGCTCGTCGTAACGGCCGTATCTGCCGGTCGGATCTGTTTCCACGAAAGGCTCAGAGTCCTTGTCCAAGGGCTCGGGCTCGGAGCTCGCACAAGGAAGCATCTGTTTAGTGAAAACAGAGTGAGATTCTGATTAAACTGACTAATCAGAATTCACAAAACGGCACCGTTTCAGTACTCGAATCGAATCGAATCTAGAGAAAACGCAAGTCCAAAACCTAGAGAATCATTTCGTAATTAAAATCGTAGAATCAGCGATTCAGAGCTGAGATTCAGTTTTCGCAGTATCGAATTCAAACCTAAATCGAGCAGGTTGAGTCACGAATCGTAAGAACCCTAAATTACGGAGAACTATCGAATCAAAACCCCCAAAAATCTCTACCATCGACGTAATTTACAGAAGCGGAAACAGTGGAAACTAGATAGGGAGATTGAAGAACGTACCATCAGAGAGAATGGGATAATCGAAATCCCTTGTTTGATTTAGCTTTGGCTTTTGGGTTTGTGAAAGGAAGTAAAGGTAGCGGCGGAGGCGAGCGTGCTAGTGATTAGAGAAGCTTTTGTAGAAGACGAAATACGCGGAAGAGATTGTGGGCGTTTCTTATATATATAGTGAAGATTTTAAAATAAATAAATAAATAATTTTGTTTGAGCCTATCTGGAATTGGACTCCTGATAACATTCAGAATTGAGTTTAGGGTTTTAAGAAGGAATTTATTAGAGAAAATTAGTAAATTTTGATTCGAATCCTACCTGAATTATCATTTACTTTGAGTTATTAAATGACGGTAGGATAAAAACGTTAGAATATTTGATTAATTATATTGCTAATTAAAACCTTTTTTGTTAAATTTGGAAAAAAATCCATTTTCGACGTATAAAAATGTTTTGGTTATGTTTTTATTCTTTAATTTGTATCGATTAAATATTGGTTAAAATTTATTTTAAATAAACTGTATAAATTATAAAATTTTGTCATTTAAATGTATTTTTGATCATTTAAATTGTTATTTTAAATTAGCATAATAATATCAGAGTTGAAATAATAGATCTGTTGAAAAATTTAAGCTGAAATCGGACATTTTCCATAAAATTTGTATCAAAACTTAAAAACAAGTAAATCTATAAGAATGTGATTTTTATATTATTTACAAAACTAAAGTCAAACTTTCGGCGTGTAAAGAGAAAATAACTAAACGACTATCTAGACGTCATTTTTATTAGAATTCATTCATCACTTGGACGATCAACATTAAGTTTTTTTTTCTTGGAGGTTTCTACAATTTCAAAGCACAAAGGCAGCTCTAGAGTTAAGGGACTTTCGAATCTACAAAGAGAGCTTTTTACCCCTAAATGCCTAATGTTCTAAACTCCTTTCTAGTCTTTTGTCAAAATCCTCTTTTGAATTTTTTCCCATAAAACACGGCTTTAGATAAACATCTGAAGATTTATTTTCACAACACATTTTAGATATTTATCAAAGATATTAATATGATCAGTAGGAATATTTCCATCAATGTGTGGACTTTATAAAAAAATTATAAAATGTTCAGTTCTCGTGTAAATATATGATCAATAATGCTTTAAATAGATGTTGGTGATTTAGTAAAGATTTTAATAAAGAAATTCTTACAAATTCAGAAGCTGATGTCTATGTCGTTTTTATTCAAAAAAAAAATGAAGATTAGAATTGAATGTTTCATTTGACTTTGCTTAGGATCGGCTACAACGATCACAAATGCTCTATAAGACTATAACAACAAACAATGGCATTTTCTTATGCAAAATTACTCATGTTTATGGTATCTTGAAAAATTCTCAATTATGTTAAATATAGATTTATACTTTGAAATTTCCAATTTCCTTTTTGATAATTTTATTTTATTTTATATAGTAGCCTATTAGATGTAATTATGCAAAGTCATTTGTAGTTTATACATTTTGTTTCTTCTCATAATAAATGTACATTTGGTTCGAATGACTGCGTGAAAAACGTGTTATCTGCCTTATAAGTTTATAGCCTTACCGATGTCTGTGACATAGTTTATAAAAAGAGCAAAGCTGCATGTGAACTTTGAAGCTTTTATCTTCCTCTCGGTCACGTTAACTCTCTCATATTAAAGGTTTTGCCCAACTTGTTATCTTGCTTCTATTTATCTCACATGCATTCATATTTTTTGTTTGCATGTGAACAAACCAAATTACTCGTATGCTGAGCAAATATTTTCACAATATTTAATTTTAGTTATATATAATATATGTATATATTCCTTCTATTTTAATATCATGGTTAAGGAAAATGATCGTTGGTCAGGCACTTATCTGTGAAACTGTAAAAACATCTTCAATAGAAGTATCTCAATGATTTGTTTCAAAAATATAATAATGAAAAAGTGATTATGTATAAGAAAGAATGAGAAGAATTTCTCAAAATACTCTAAAATAAAGTAAAGAAACTTTTTAACATATCTTTCAAAGTTCAGAGACTACCAGTTACAAGAAAAAAAACGCAGAATACCAAGAACGCTTTCTTATATATTAGAAATCTGTTAAACAATCTTCCTAGATCTGTTTAATCTGAATTACTCTCAGTCAATTTCTAATCTCACAAAACAGAAACACGAGCTGCACACAATGTCACTCGTATTTCTTCAGCTCTCAAGAACAAACCTGTTGCTCTAGCTTTTTCAATCTTAAACGGCTAACCTAGATCTACCCAAAGTAATCAGGTTAAATACTCTTAACATAATATTCTATCTTTCCGAATATTGTGATAAGTCCAAATCTTCAAAATCTCCTTTGCTTCACGCCAAAGTAATATCCTGGAAACAATGAGACACTGACATGTCATCGTCTCATAACTGACTTGTAACCGCGAGTTACACATCCCTCAACTCGTGTAACACCTCCTCTGTTTCACGATCCGACATGCTCCTTTTCCTGAGCTTACATTCTTCCCCTTTTTATCTGAATGTGACAACCTAAGCATCATGCACTGCAAACAACCACACAATACAAATATCCAAAAGCATGGAGATAACTAGAAAACTTAAACCACTAATCATGAGCTTGAAAAACACATTCTTAAATAAGTTGCAAATACGGTTCATAAAAAGCATAGCCAATACACATAGTCTAAGTCTTAGATGCCACAAGATAGATAACATCAACATCACACTTTCTAAAGAAATTTAGATGTGACACAGTAGTTATTCAGAGACGCCTCAATCGTCTTCCTCGTCTTCATCATCTCCATCCTCCTCCTCGTCTTCATCAAACGCATGATGAGGGACATATTGCACATAATCTCCCCCTGCTTAGGTGCACATTAAGAGAAAAACATATTTGTTAGACAAGCAGCAGGTAAAGATATAAAAACTGTACAACTCCCTTACTCCTCAGGCGAACTCGAATGGCTTTGAGGCCAGCAATGGTACGATTGATGTCTTCTTCAAGACTGGCAGAACTTGAATCTGCTCCAGACCCTCGACCGGCCTTAATGTCCTTGACGACCAATTTTGGAGTTCCCGTGAATTCATCATTTAGAGTGTCAGGAGGTATAGTACGCTGAAAGAGAATGGCCTGCTGAATCAAGGTAGGAAACATGATGCAACGAGTCTTCTCTGTCGTAGTGTTTCCTGCCATCGCCATAATTTGATCGTAGACTAGTTTCCAAAAGTTGAATCCATCATTATGATGGAGCATGTAGACAAACCTGAGACCCTTCTGATTCATAGATGTATAGTTCATGGTAGGAATCCAATTCGAGCAGACGAGTTTGTACAGAACCTGATTTGTAGCGGTGAGATACTTCGAACTCATATTCTCCCATCGTCTTATTATGCCGTCAGTGAGAAAACCACAAACTTCATCAATGCTTTCTTCCATCCAGTTGGGATCTTCTTCAAATCCAGGAATGCAGTACAGAGAATTAATCAGCTCGGACAGAAATCAACAAGAGAGCCTCTGACATACACAAGGCCCGTTAGAAAACACAAAAATAGGCCCAAGACAAACGAACCAGAACTAACGAATGAAGGACTCAAAATCAAACCGTTGCATTTTTTTTAATTATTATTAAGTTTTAAAACTACCATGTACAAACATAACTTACGTTTGTGAGAGAGAGAGTTTGTGTGACTGATAATCTTGACCTTGTGAGCAATACATCACGCAAGAGAAACCGTATCTTGAACAAACCGCCTGAAGACATACTCAAGGATGCCTTTAGCGTCCAGAAGAGAGCTACAGAGATTGCTTCCCACTCGTACTAAGTCACCAAGAGGTTTTAATAGAAATCAGAGAGACCAACCCAAATCTGTAGCTATTTCTCAGCCGAGTAGCTGACACAGACATGATTCTACTGCATAACTCACTCACACCTTAGCTCCTATAGCACAGTCATATGTATGGTCTGGAAACACAATGTAGACATCCTGTGGGTCTGTCTCTCCAACTCGACAGACAGAGTAAAAATTTTTTTTTTTTCTTTTATCAACTCAAGTGAGTGAGACAGTTGTCAATACTAGAGACAAAGTGGGGCAACACCTCGCTCCAGGCTGAGCTATCTCGAAGAGTTGACATCAACCCTGCCCAATCCGGACAGTGAACGAAATCAGAGTCAGAATGTTGTGTCATCCAGCTCCAAAACGAGTAACCATCATTCCGGGCCTTTCCCTTTTTTTTTTTTTTTTTTGCATTTGCATGAGATACGATATTCTCCTTCTACCTATTTTCACTCAGTCTCTGTTGTGTTTCTTCATTCAATCCAGACAGTGATCAATGCTCAGACCAAAAATGTTGCAGCATCCTGGTCAAAGATGAGTGTCTTTCACCAGCGAATCAAGTGATTGTACTATTGAGAAGATAGGTGGAGTAAGCTGCACAATCGAACTTGTTGGCGCAAGGTTTTGGGGTTGTGGTGACATATCGACAAGCAGCAACACATATATACAGCAGCTCTCCTCTTCTGACAGGACTTATTCAGAGATTCACAATCCTTAAGGCCTTTCGTAGGCCTAGGAACGTGTTATAGTCCAGAGGTTTGGTGAATAGATCAGCCAGTTGTCTTTCAGTTGGTACATGCTCCAGGATCACGATTTTCATCTCAACCAACTCTCTCACAAAGGGATGTCGAATGTCAACATGTTTGGTACGTGAATGTTGAACCGGATTTTTAGACAAGTTTATAGCACTCATATTATCACAATGAACTTGCATAGGGTCAGAGATGATATCATAGTCCACGAGCATTTGGCGCATCCACAGTAATTGAGTGCAACAACTCCCAGGGCGATATACTCAGCCTCGGCGGTTGATAGAGAGACACAGTTCTGCTTCTTGATATGCCAGACTACCAAGTTGTTTCCAAGGAAGAAACATCCACCAGATGTGCTAAGTCTGTCGTCCAAGCACCCTGCCCAATCAGCATCACAGAACCCTGTAAGATTCACATTAGTTTCAAAGGTATAATGTAGACCAAAATCCAACGTACCTTTCACATATTTGATAATGCGTTTGACAACATTCATATGTGATTCCTTTGGAGAGGCTTGATATCATGCACAAATACCTACGCTTAGACATAGATCAGATCGACTCGCAGTAAGGTACAGCAGACTGCCTATCATGGCTCTATAGAGCTTTTCATCGACCGGTTTCCCATCAGCATCTCGCGACAGCTTTGTAGTTGTGCTCATCGGAGTATTGGTTGTCTTACTCGTCTGCATCCCAAATCTCTTAATAAGATTTTTTGCATATGTGCTTTGTGATACCGTGATTCCATCATCAAGCTGCTTGACTTGCAGTCCAAGAAAATAGCTTAGCTCACCCACCATACTCATTTCGAACTCCTTGGTCATAGTTCTAACAAATTCATCAACCATGGACTGAGAGGTTCCTCCAAATATGATATCATCAACATAGACTTGGATGATAAGTATGTCTTTTCCATTCTCACTAATAAACAAAGTTTTATCAACTCCTTCTCTTTGAAACCT
>NC_027749.1:10506188-10508158 GCF_000695525.1 Brassica oleracea var. oleracea | reverse complement strand
TTTGATAGAGCTTAATCTTCAGATTGCATGCCATTCCGAACAAAAGTACGATCGACTCTAGTCGTGCAACTGGGGCAAATGTCTCATCAAAGTCCACACCTTCGATTTGTGTGTAGCCTTGTCCCACAAGTCTAGATTTGTTTCTGACCACGTTCCCATTTTCATTAGTCTTTTTCTTGTGGATCCATTTAGTGCCAATGATGTTGACACCATCAGGTCGTGGAACTAGTTCCCATACCTGTAACCGATCAAACTGCTCAAGCTCCAGATGCATAGACTCTGTCCAAAACTCATCATTTAGTGCTTCCTGGAGTGTTTTAGGTTCAATCAAGGATACAAAACACTCGAGTTCGTTCATCTCAACTATGAAGCACGCAAGCTTGACCATTTCCTTGAAGTCAATCTCCTTCTTCCTTGTGACTCTCTCGTCAAACACTCCACCAATCACATCAGCAGCAGAGTGATTCTTATGCACTTTAGCTTTATCCAGATTAACATGCTGTTCCCTGGTCTGATCATCCTCTCCTTCTGACTCGTATTTTATTTTTACCTCAGAGGATGATGAAGCTGGCTGTGTGACACACTCAATTTTCTGAGTTACTCGTGCTTGATAGAATATTATACTGTCATCAAACACAACATTTACATTATCTCCAATGAACTTGGTGCGTTGGTTGAACACTCTGTATGCTGAGATGTTTGTTGAATATCCTAGAAACATCCCAACGTCACTCTTTGCATCAAACTTCCCGAGATGTTCTTTATCATTCAAGATGTAGCACAGATAACCAAAGACGTACATATGACTGAGGTTTGGCGTCTTTCCCTTGAACACTTCATATGGAGTAGTTTTTTGTGTTAGGCTTGACATACACGCGATTTATCACATAACACACAGTGGCTATAGCCTCTGCCCAAAAATCGGATGGTACACTGTTTCCACACTGCATAGCTCTAGCCATCTCCTGTAGTGTCCTATTTTTCTTTCCACTACTCTATTTTGTTGAGGAGTTCTGGGAGCTGCATACTTATGTTGGATTTCTTGACTGTGACAGAATTTATCAAATTCTTCATTTTGAAACTCACCTCCATGATCACTCTTGATCTGCACTATGCCGCCTTTTTCCTGTTTGAGTTGCAAAGCCAGAATACGGAAACTTTCCAATGCATCAGATTTGTTCCTCAGGAAGTCTACCCAAGTGTATCTGGAGAAGTCATCTACAAGAACAAAGATGTATCTTTTTCCAGCAATGCTGTCTGGCGTGATTGGTCCCATAAGATCCATATGCACCAGCTCTAGTATCCCCTTGGATCTGATCTCAGAAATCTGCTTGTGCTGAACGTTAACCTGTTTTCCCTGACAGCAACCTCCACACACAGTGTCAGTTTGTTTCTCCAGTTCTGGAACTCCCCTGACAACCTCAGCATTGACCAGTCGGGTCAGAGCATTAGTATTCATGTGTCTGAGTTTTTTGTGCCAAAGATCCAACTTAGATTCTTTAGCCGAGTAGCACAAATGTGATGGCTTCCACATATAACAATTGTTTCCAGATTGCACACCGCATAGAACCACATTCCCTCTAGCATCGACAGCTCGACATTCTTTGCTGTTGAAGATAACCTCCAATCCCTCATCACACAGTTGGCTGACACTGATGAGTTTTGCCTTAAGACCATCCACATAGAAGAAATTAATGAGTCTAGGTAAGACAGCCTTGTCCAATTCACCCACACCTCGTATCTTTCCTTGACCACCATCACCGAAGGTTACTTTGCCTCCTTTGATAAACTCTAGCTTCTCACAGAAATCTTGATTTCTTGTCATATGTTTTGAGCAGCCACTATCAAAGTACCAATGAGTATCAAACTGTAGGTTGGAATCAGAACTTGTGTATGCAACGTTGCTCACTAACTCAGTTTCGGTAGACAAGGTTGTAAAGTTGCAGATGATAGGTTGTTCTGCATCAGTG
>NC_027749.1:10504227-10506131 GCF_000695525.1 Brassica oleracea var. oleracea | reverse complement strand
GGTACAGATCTCGCTTAGCTATCCAAACATGACCATACAAGGATGGTTCCATAAAGCAAAGATTCATTCTCGAGGCTCCTTGATACTGATTTCTTCAGAAGTAGCATCCTTGATACAAGGATGTTATGACCACACTTTCCACAGAAGTGACATCCATTTCCTCGTTGCGTAGTAGTAGTCTTCTTCATGTTTCCACTTTTCTGATTATCAGTATGAACCTTTGTCGATACTTGGATTTCTTTTACTTTCGAACTACCTTTCACAAATACAGTTTCTTCGACAGATTTGGATGCAGAGCCTTGAAAACCCAAACCCCAACTGCTGGTAGGACACTGACCAATGGTGAGAAGATGATCCAGAGTTGTTGTGCCAGTAGTGAGCATTTTTACTCTCTTGAGATTTTCAGCGAGTTGATTTTCAAGTAATTTGCTATTGTCCATCTCTTTGATCAGTAGATCATTCAGATGACTTACCTTCAGCTCAAACTACTTCTGCACCCTTTCATGTTCTGTCATCGCTCTCTTAAGGGACAACATCTCTTGGTCTGAGTTCTTTAAGATTGATAATTCAGCAACTTGATTTGAAGGTTTCTCCAATTCAAAGATATTCACCTGAGCTTTTAGCATGGCCTTATATTTCAGTAGTTGTAGGTTCTCATGGCTGAGTTCAGCAAATTTTTCGAACAGAGACTTATATTCTATTTCAAGGTCATTGCTGAGATCATCTTCATCCTCATCCATGACTGAATCCAGCTTTGGTTCTTCTTCCTTGCAGATAAGTGCCATAAAGTTTAGATGTAGCTCATCTCCATCGCTGTCACTCTCTGAGTCTGTATCACTGAAACACATGAGTGACTTGTCCTTTTTCAGATTATTAGGACATTCACTTCGAGTGTGACCAAAACCCTTGCAGTCAATGCACTTCAGCTCTTTTCGTTTAGCTAGCAGACACTCAATGCGATAATGCCCATAGCCTTCACACTCATGACACTGCAACTCCTTCTTCTTCGAGTTCTTCGAGTCTTGCCTAGTGTACTGAGAGCTGTTTCGATCTGAGTCATTCCTCTGAAACCGTGAGTTGGATCGATTCCCTCCTTTCTCCATTCGCTTGATGAACATGTTGAAGTTTCAAGCCATTAGTCCCAAGTTCTCTTCAATCTTTGTGACTCAATCCTGCTCTTTAGAGTCAGCTACAAAAGCGATGCTCTTTTGAGAGTTTGCAGTTCGATTAGTTTTCTCCAGATCATGAACTTTTAAGATACCAGACAGCTGATCAAACTTCATCTCATCAGTATTAACGACTATATCCAGTACAGCCTTGTAAGCTTCGAATCGTGGAGGTATGCATCTTATTAATTTTTTTACCAAATCCTTCTCATCATATTTCTTTCCAAGAACTGATGCTTCGCTAGCAAGTTCACTGATATTTGAAATGAATCCGTCAATTGGTTCATCATCCGTCATGCGAAGGTTTTCAAACTTTGAGGCTAAGTGATCGATCCTTGTTTTCCGCACGCTAGTATTCCCTTCAAAGTTATTGGTCAAAATATCCCATGCCTCTTTAGCAGATTCACAGCCTTGGATGATTTTGAACTGGTCCAGATCCACCGAAGAGAAGATTGCAGTGAGGGCTTTAGAGTTGAACTTCGATGCTGCCTTCTCTTGATTAGTCCACCTATCCTTTGGCTTTGGGGCCAAGGTTTTGTCGCCAGTCATCATTTTAGGGGCAAACCAGCCTTCCACTACTGCGGTCCATGCATCCTCATCAATTCCTCTGATCAACTGTCGCATCCTCGCCTTCCAATGACCGAAGTTGCAACTGTCCTGCATGATAGATTTATGAATCCCGTATAGTTCCTTCATGGTGTCCATGAAATCCGCAGGATCCTTCATGGTGTCCATGAA
>NC_027749.1:10489979-10504129 GCF_000695525.1 Brassica oleracea var. oleracea | reverse complement strand
ACGCAGGATACCAAGAACGCTTTCTTGTATATTAGAAATCTGTTAAACAATCTTCCTAGATCTGTTTAATCTGAATTACTCTCAGTCACACACGATTAGAGACGGACCAATTTATAATCTCACAAAACAGAAACACGAGCTGCACACAATGTCACTCGTATTTCTTCAGCTCTCAAGAACAAACCTCTTGCTCTAGCTTTTTCAGTCTTAAACGGCTAACCTAGATCTACCCAAAGTAATCAGGTTAAATACCCTTAACATAATATTCTATCTTTCATAATATTGTGATAAGCCCAAATCTTCCAGATCTCCTTTGTTTCACGCCAAAGTAATATCCTGGAACCAATGAGACACTGACACGTCATCGTCTCATAACTGACTTGTAACCGCGAGTTACACATCCATCAACTCGTGTAACACCTCCTCTGTTTCACTATCCGACATGCTCCTTTTCCTGAACTTACAATCTTTGTTTTATTGGCTTAGACAATTTTTATAATTTTAAATTAAATTATTTAATTAAACTAGACTAAAAATATTGATATTATACTAGTAAGATACTTATATAAGATCATGTCCTAACTAACCACAATGTGCTGATCTAACGGTAGACATGCTTTCGGGTGCTAAACAATCTTAAGGTTTGAAGACACTCCACTAAGTTTCACTTTGGGACCACGCGAATATGGATCTATCTTACAACCTATTTGAATATCCGAAGTAAAAATTCATCTTTGGACTGGACCTCTTCTTGGGAGATTAGTTTATACATTTGGGTTTGGGATATTTTCATTTCTCAAGATTAAACAAAAAAAATGATGCCCGAATGATGCTTTAACTACAATAATTCAAGTAATACTACATCTTTTTTTGATCAAAGTAATACTACATATTTTCAAAAATAGTTAATGTGTTTGTTTTTTTTTTGTTCAAACAAAGTCATTTGCATTTTCAATATCAAGTTCTACTACGATGGAAACTCAGATTTAAATATAGTATTATTCACGAATAATAATTGATGGTCGCATTTACTTTTTCTCCTTTTTCCTTTTTCCTTTTTCCTTTTTTCCCCTTTTTCAAATTCGTGACAACTAAAAAGTGGCAATAAAGCAGATTCCGACAACGCCCAGGAACATTGTTGATTATTTTGAATTAAATGCTAAGAAATACTAATGTATCGAAGATTGAAATATTGTTACCATTTCTAGGAATGGGCAAGCAAATTGTGTATATTATTTAGAGAAAATTGCCAAAACGGAAAAAAAAAACAATATAGTTGTCCCTATGGTATAAAATCATCACTAAGTTGTCTCTATAGTATAATATTTTTTATAATCCCAAAACTAACATTTCCTTAATCAAATTAAACATAAATTAAAACCATTTTTAAAAAGTATAATGGAAAAAAATAAAAAAAATAAGGTAATTCCATAATGTTTTAAAAAGAAAAAAAAATGTAAAAATAATTTTTAAAAAAAGAACACACGACACAGATAAAAAAATATCTCGTAACCTAATTGCATTTGGTTTCTAAAATCTTCCAAAACTATTCTTTTAAAATCCTCTAAGGTAAAGCTTGATTCCAATAACAATAGCCTACCCCAATTATCATCAGCCAAAAAAACTGATCATGTGCTTACACTAAATTTTCAAACACCACATATTGTATTAATATGCATCATAGAACAAGAGTTTTTGAAAATCACAAGACAAACTATGGAGAAATCATAAATTGATGAAGAAGAAAAGGCAAAAGCGTTTTTTTATATTTTCACAAAGAAAATCGACCAGGACACGTTTTAGAAAATTAGAATATTTTTTTAACTGAAACTTGCTTAATTTTCGGAAAAACTGGGTTTTTATCCGTAGAAGACACCTTCTACACTGTGTAGAACCATGACAAAAATTCTGAATACAATTTCTACTTTTTGTAGACGTTCGTGTTAAGTTTAGATTTCGCATACCCGGAATTTTAGAATACTTCATAAAAGTAGAAGCTGCATTCAAAAGAAAAATAGCGATCTTTACGATTAGTAGAATTCACATTCTTCATATTTAGAATTTTAATCATTTTTAGATTATTTCTTTTAAAAAAAGTAGATGGACTTGTTTATTCTGGAATTCGTTTTCTACTAACCCATTTTTCGTAGAAGATGAATTCTACTTGTAGTGGAACGTAATTTTAAAATTTTATTTATCAAGTTTTTTAACCAAAAAAAATATGTGTTTGTGTATATAGGTGTTTTATTAATTGTTTATATTTTTAATATTTTTTTGGATTCATAAAAGTATTTATTTCATTAAATTTCATAAATGGAAAGGGTAAAAAGAAGAATAAATAGACAAATATAATTTTATGCTATAGGAATAACTATGTTGTTTTTATGTTCCGTTTTGGCAATTTTTTCTATTATTTATTCACCCACTCAAAAAGTACTCATAAGAATATATGATGGTGGAAACAGGATGTAGCTCTGTTGCAAAAAAAAAAAGAATATATGATGGATATGAAATCAATGGGTTTTTTTTCTCGAAAGCTGGTTTGATATGAAATCAATGGTTGACATATCATGAACCGATACAATCCGAATTTTTCCTTCATCTCATCTCAGATTGTATATATTGCTAGTGTTGACTTTTGAGAAAACCCAAATGCATGTAAGGCTTCATCGAAGGAAAATACTTGTTGATTTGATAAAATACTAGTGATAATGTCTTTAAAATTTTGAAAGGGATGTTGGTGTTTGGTCTAGCTGTATGATATTCGCTTCAGGTGCCACAGAGGCCCATATTTCCATTATCGGAGCACTCTTTTAACATTTACTTCGGCTGTCTCCTTTTTTTGAATTTTGTGCGCCATGGAGATGGAGAGAAAGAATGAAACATTCAAAATCATGTTCTTCAAACTTTTGTTTATCGTATCGTCTAATAAAGGCTTAAATAATAGGGCCCAAAGTGGAAAGCCCAAGCAAACTACACTTAGAAATCTCACCTCTCTCCCAAACAAACTCTTTGCTCGCCAAAGGTTTGCTGCTAGAGTCCAAAAACCATATCCAACAGAATCGTCTTATCTAAGAGCATTTCCATCGGAGTCTTTTAGAAAGGGTTCTAAAAAAAAACCAAAAAAAATAAATGAAAAATGAGATAAAACCAAAGAACCGGCCCTAAATTAAGGGGTTTTAGAACCACTAAGCATCCCATACGTGTCCTCTGTGTATTGATCTTCTCTCTCTCTGTCTCTTTCTTTCTCATCGGTTTTGCTCTCCTTCTCCAAATCCGTGTTCGAATTCTTTGAGTTTATGTGTTGATTTGAATCTTGTGAATCTCCTCGTTGGAATTGAAATCACCTCTCCTCACTGAATCGCCGATCGGTAATCAATCCGTAAACCCTAATCATTGTTTGCTTCTGAATTTTTTTTGTATCAGGGAGAAGACGGAGATTCATGGCTAATAATCATATCATGCTCTACTTAGCATCTGTTATCTTGCTTCTAGGGATTATCAGTTCATCCTTCAACATGCAGGTATTTTCATTTTCATTTTAGCTCCTGGGATTTAATCATTTCCTAGCTGTTGAGTTTGATCTGCCTTTGTTTTTAGCGTTTGCTCTTTAAAGCTACATGTTAAAAAAGGATCAAACTTGGTCTTGAATTTTTGTCTAAATCTTATCATTGTTCCTGAATTTTGAACATGGTGTTGTAGCTGGTCTACCTTTAGACAGGAACGTAGTTAGAGGTATTAATATTTCAGATGATGTTTTGGTTTCCTCATTTTAAAAACTAAAATCAAAATGTGTCGTCTCTCAACTCTCTGCAAAATAAAGAAAAACGGAACCATGTTTAACATTGTGAAGCTAGATGTATCCGCAAAGAAGGATGTCTCATCATTACAGGGAGATGTGTGTTGGAGACCATCTTGCTGTTAAGGGACCAAAGGTACTCTTTTGTCGTCTAAAGTTTCTGATCTTCGATACCCCCAAACTTCAAAATTTAAAATAATAATCACCAATTCCTGGCTAAAGCTCCTTGCTTTCTTGTCTCGTGTTGCAATTTGAGTGGGCGTGGCAGCATCCGAGAGCGGGCAGTACGAGAAGCTGCTGCTGCTTTCAAGTCCTTCTCTGGACTTGCATGCAAGATCAAGCTTGCATACACAACGCTAACTCTTCCAGCTTGGAATAGGTAAAGAAAGATAAAGCTTCTTGTTGTTGTTTACGCTGTTGTATCCGTTATAATTACCGACATAACTTATATATCTCTCTCTGTGTCTTGGTGACCGGCTTGAACCTGACAGTCAACTATTTCTCATCAAAATATGCGCACCACAGCGGTGTTTCTCCAAGTTTGCCTCCCCACATGAAAGTCCAAGTCTGTGCTAAAGGAGACAACGATTCTCAGCCCGAAGATGAAGAGAGTCTTGATAGTAACGAAGAAGAGGATGATGATAATACCCAAAACCAGCCTAGGAATCCAACTACAAGCTCATTGGATGGCTTTCTAATTATAAATTTGTATTTCTATTTTTCATATGTTTTTATTTCATGTTTGTTTAAATGTTATGAAATCAAATAATTTATAAGTTTTGTAATATTTAAGTTTAATAATTTAATTTCTAAAAAAAATATTTAAGAACCTCATAAGGGTTCTTCCATTGGACCTTCACACAACTAATTACATTAATAGAGGTTCTAAATCTCATAAAGTACACAATTAACTATTAAATTAATTTTAAGAACCCATTAAGTATTCTAACCAAATGGAGTTGGTCTAATCATCCATGTTATTGATTACATAAATTAGTATCGTAACATCGCCTAGTTGACTCTCTTAACGGCACTTTATTAATTTAATCACATTTTAAGCTTCGGGTTAAGCAACTGCCATAAGACCCTACTAAAAGCTTCACATGATCACAAAGATCCGACCCGACCCGAAGATCCAAGCAATGAAAAAAAGAAACAATCAAGGAATAACACGGCTAAACTTTCTGCACTCCGTAAGAGATCTCTGTTCTTGTCCCCGACAGAAGAAAAACGTCGCGGGACACCACGAGAAGCAGTTTCCAGCGAGCTGCACATTCACCGAGCCAGGCTTGAGCGCCATCAAAGGACCCGGTACGACTCCAAACAAGAAGTTCCCGCCTAGTAACAGCCTCTGAAACCCGGCAGGAGACACGGTTTTCCAAACGTACTGCGTCGGAACCATACCGAAGAAGCTGTTGTTCTCCAACGACAAAGCTGAGAGCTTCGGTAACAGGCCCATGAACAGAGGTAACGGGCCTCTGATCTTGTTGTTGCTGAGGTCCACGGAGATTAGCTCGCTGGGGAGACCCGAGGGCGAGTAGCGAGGTGAGTCTATAGAAGTGAAGCCGTTGAAGGAGAGAGTCAGCTGTTGGAGAGTTTGGTGAGCGAAGATGAACGATGGGATGGAGCCGCCGAGTTCGTTGTAGCTGAGATCGATAACTTCGAGAGAGGTTAAGTTTCTGAAGCTCTCTGGTATCGTTCCTTGGAAGAGATTGTTCCGCATTGAGATTTGGACTAGTGAACCGGGTAACGATGACGGGACCGGACCGGAGATCCGGTTATCGCTAACGTCGAGGTAGTTTAGGTTCTTGAGGGAGGTTAGATCGGGAAGTTCGCCGGAGATGTTGTTTTGCTGGAGTTCTAACCGTTTTAAGCCGGAAAGACGGTTGAAGCTCGTCGGAACGGAGCCGTTGAGGTTGTTGTTGTCGAGGAGGAGCTCTTCTAGAAGCGGCATTGACCCGAGGGAACCGGGTATGGATCCTGAGAAGGAGTTTCCGGAGAGGAAGAGGCTGGTGAGGCGGGTGAGGTTGGAGAGCGAGTCGGGAAGCGGACCGGAGAAGTAGTTGTCGGAGAGTTTCAGGGTTTGGAGATAAGGGAAGTTGAATGAAAGGGAGGAGAGGGAGCCGGAGTACCCGGCTTGGTCGAGGATGAGCTCCGTGACCCGACCCGATCCGGAAACGATTGTGTCGCAGCGGAAGCCACACGTGAATTTCTCGCCGGATAAATTGTCGCAGGGATCGACGGAGAAGTCCCAGGAGCTGAGGCATGAGCCAGGTGTCATGGACTTGGCGTCGACAGAGTTCTTGAACTCTTTGAGAGCTGCCACGTCACCCCAGTAAGTCTTGGACTCTGCTAAAGAAAAAGTGAGCAATACAAGAAGAAGAGAAACAAGAGAAGCCATGTTTGGAGTGGAAAAGGACCGTTGGATGAGAGGAGCAAGACATGTGATAGAGCCATTGAAAGATGTTCTTATATATATAGATTGATAATTAATATATCTACTTGTAATTATTTGATCATGTGTGAGATGGTCCATCCGACATATGCGTGAAGACAAGTACTGTACAAGTGAGGTGTGGTTGGTCCTATCAACATCCACCATAAACTCAGATTTAAGAAGAGCTTTTGATTCTTCTCTTTAGATTCCAAAGCAGAAAAAAATCAGATTATTACTAAGACCTATTACCGATTCACAAGTCATATATAGACAAAATTCAGTTATGGATTTGTTTTTTCTTCAAGTTGTCCTCTAACCATGACGTACCCATTTGACCATAAATTGTCAATATGGCTCCAAATCATTTGGCTCTAAATAACTTACAAAATATACCAAAGAAGACCAAAATGTTCACATATGATTAAAGGGATCACTCATTGGCGTTAGGTGTGGGTGATTAAGACTATGCAGAGGCGAGTAGAGCAAAAGGTACTAACAATAATCTATTCGCACCATCTGAACTTGGTGTCGTCTTTGCTGTTTCTCCGTGCGTTGTTCTTTAAGAACTGTCTCACTGCTTCTTTGTTAATCTTGAACACAAACACTTCTCCTCTGATCTGGCACAATTTGAGAGTTTTAGTTAATGGAAAGATGCATCAACGTGCATAATCTATAGTACTTACGTCGACTGAGCTACATGATGCGAGGGATGCGATCTGTCCTGATATGTCGCTTTCCAAGGTTCTTTAAGGAGAATGTTCCGTTCTTCTCTAGCTTCACCAGTGCCTAGGAAGAAAAGTATAGTCACATATAAAGTATGGTAATCAAGAACTTTGATTAGTGAACTTATTTTAACATTGAAAGAGATAAAGAGAATCACCTGACGCCGAGATACCTTGCTCCCATAACCGTATTTACCCAAGTCAATGTCAACATTCATGCCTTCACATGACCTCCCAATAATTACCTTTCAACAGACAAAATGAGCTTGTGACATATAACTAAGAGGACTGACTACATAGGACATTGATTGTGTTACTTACATACCTCTTGTTTCCTGATAAAATGCTTTGAATCACGACAATGCAGGACAGCTATTGCCCCTTGAGATATAATTCCTCTCGGAACTGAAGTCACTGAGCAGTGTTCCAGTCCAAGTAATGTATGCCTTGGAAGCTTAGACATGTTCCGTTCTAGAAATCATAAAGCGTGACATGTTTTTTTAACAATCTTTGTGGATGCAACAAAATGAACTAGTAACTATGAGCTACCTTCCATATCTAAGCATGAATCTGAATCATCAGGGATCAGATTCAATCTGCGTATCTGGAGATGTTTTCAAGTGAAGTCAGAGATCACGAAACACACATTTTAATTATAAAGTTTTGACAGGCTTGTGTGTCAAAGAGTAATCAAGTTTTACCATTGCATCAATGTCAGAAAAGGACATCTCATCTTCACCATCAGCTTCTTCTTCCTGGTATAAAGTTTCTGCATCTCTGCCCTCAGAGGTGCTCACATTCACATATAACTGTTCATCCAAGGAACTATCTCCCAATAAAGGTATGTTTCTAACTGCGGTTACAGAGCCACACACTGACCACTGCCTACCGGGTTCTTCAAGGGTTTTCGTTAAAGGCAATGAAGAGATTCCAAGGCCAATCTTATGATCCTCACTGAGGCAAGGAGAGTTGCATGTGGACAGAGATTCTGATCCAATCAAACCCTTGTCTTGTACAACATGATGTGATATAACATCGAACTCTGAACATTCAGACAGGTCTGTGTCACTGTCACTGTCACTGCAGTAAAAGTCATCACCTTTCTCTGCGTAATCGAAATCCGAAGAAGACATGTCATCATCATCACCACGAGCTCTCTTTCTCATAACGCAGAAGAGACCAAAACCGCTTTCAACTTTCCTCTTGGCATTGGGACTATAAGCAGCTTCGGTGGATGAAAGAGATTGATGATGACCATCCTAAAACTTGGCAAAAGCCATAGAGAGATTCTTAAGGAAAATAGAGAGACGCACGAAGAAGAGGTCCTTGTTGCGGGGGTCATCTTCAGCTTCCATTGATGTGTAGTTGTGCCGCTTTCTGTTTGCAATGTAGGACAGTACGCCGGCGAGGATTCAGAAGCCACAGATTCTCCGGTGACGCACTCAAAGCGGTAGAGGAAGAAGGTTGGCCAAGATTCTAGGCGTCTTCTTCTCCAAATGGGCCCAATATAACCGTTTTCCAAACCCAATAGTGCATTGTTATTTTCCCTACGTTTTTTTTTAATTTTCGTGGGCCCACTTTTAAGTGGGTAGTATGCTTGGACCTTTACCTGATAATTAGAACGGAAAAATTTCTGAACCGAAGTAGCAAAATATCTGATTTAGTTTTGTAATGAACAAGTTTAGATACCCGAACTCGATCTCGATCTCTATCTGAAATCCGAACCACTACCCAAAGTCATATGTACATATATACACCTTAACTTAAAACTAAATAGATCTCTTATCCTACTCTCGCTATAACTAAACTCGCAGTCGGTTAAAATTTTCGATAATCACAATTTTAAAATTAAATTGTTTCAAATTAATTAAATTGAACACCACAAAAAAAATTATTCTCCTTGGCTTCTTTCCATATTCGAACATTTTCTTTTTATTTTTATTTACGTTAAGCGATTCAACATTAGTCATATATATATGTTTTTTGAGTTTGTTTCATGACTAAAATTATATGTTATGAATTTTGGTTTGATCATTTGTTGTTCTTTTTTTGTGAGGACTATGTAAATTGTGAAAATACAAAAACCCAAATTTGACCCGAATTCCCCAAACTTCAAATACATGAACCCCATTTGAAGTATAAAAAAAAATACACTAATGAGTTTTGTACCTCTATACTGAAATATTCAAAAACCTTAAATACCTGATCTGAATCCGAACATCCGCCTCTAATTGATAGCATGAAAGCTGCAAGATCCATCAATTAATCTATATACTATATTAAAAGGGCTATATGAGCATCAGAGAGTGTCTCGACGTAGAACAATTAAATCAGCCAATTACGAAGCTTTAAATCACCAGGTCATATTCGCATAAGTCTCGCCTAATCCCTAATTTTGTCTGAAGCGATCATCGATCTCATCTCGCTGCTGCTGAATCCGTACGAGACGATCCGTTTGATCTGTTCTCTGGAGCCAGCGTACCAACCGTATTTGAAGTTCGGATCTCCGCCGTTCTTACTCGCCATGGCCTCCGTGAAGATGCGAAAGGCTAGAGACTTGGCTCTCGTGGTGATCGCGTTCGGAGATTTCTTACGATCGTGGTGGCGTTAGCGATAGTGGCGCTTAAGCCGGAGAGGAAACACGTGGTGATGACGTCGTGCTCTTAGTTCCCTTCGCGGAGAAGAATCGTTGAGGCTCATGTAGATGGCTAAGAAATACTTGGATTATGATTCTTGGTGAAGTGACATCTCACAACTTGGATAATTGAGAATGAGGCTCATATCAGCAAGGGGAAAGTGAAGTCTTTCACGCTCTTCCTGTGGTAGCAGGCAGGGACGAGATTAGCGGCCAGAAATTTGAAAGGAAATCTTCAGAAGAATCAGATAGTAAGATTGTTGGTGAAGAAGAGAAGGAAGATATGTCGCTTGGTAATGGTAGTGGTGGCTCTAACAAGGCGGCTACACATGACAAAGACAGAGATACTTCTCCTTCCCATGAAGGGATAAAGCTTTCTCTATGATTGTGCTGTTTAAAATGATCATTTATGCATAGCCTTGGTTTAGTATTTTTGGTTTATAAAGGTCATGACTACAATTCAACAGGGTATTGGAACGAGCTACTATGGGCAGCTTCGTGTTCTCTCTGGAGGTCAAGCACCTGGTGGGCACACTGCTTTATATGGACCATTCGGTAAGTGTTTAAAATACATTTTTGTGTGTTTCAAAATGATGCTTTACATCTTAGTCATATACTTAATTAAGAAAGCAGAGTAGCAGGATCACCCTTATTTCAAAATATGTGCTCTTTTTAGAAGTTTACATTTGATGTCATAATTTTGTGAATCAGTGTCTCGAGTAATCAAATTTGATGTCACCCTAACTTCAAACTTTTCTATTCACATTCCTCAAAACTTATTCTCTCAGTGTTTGCATGCAGGGTGATCCTGCAAGTTTTCATGCTGCTGTAGCAAAGACATGTTTTGAGGTACGGTAATATTCTCAAAACCCCAGACTTTGACTCCCTTTGCATAACAAATTCTTCTGCAGTTTTCTGATTCTAAGTATCTCCACTTTGTTATTCACTCAGCTGAAGAATCAACTCATCACTGCTAGCTATGTTGATGATGAAACATCCATGTAGATGGCTAAGAAATACTTGGATTATGATTCTTGGTGAAGTGACATCTCACAACTTGGATAATTGAGAATGATTCCCTTTTCTTCTGCAGCAGATAATTTATTAGCACAGATTGAATGACTTCAATCTGATGTATTCAAATCATGCAATAATGTGATCAAGAGCTCACATTCACCTTCCGCTTTTTAATATTTATTATGTATCTTTTTTTTTGGGAATCATAATAAGCAATAATATTTTACAGTACATATGCATTACAATTACAACCAAAAGAAAATTAAAGAAAAACAGTGAGCATATAAAGTCAGCTTAAAAAGGGACCCCATAGAGAAAATACATTTAAAAATATATAGTAAATTATTAAATAAACAAAATAAAATTGGAACAAATTTAAATAGTAAATATATTTAAGACTCAAACAAATATGTATAATTTTAAATAGTAATGACCACTATTAAATTCTTATGTAGTTTATCTGATTTAATTATATTTCCAGTTAAATGGATTAAACTTCACAACTTATTACTTATAACTTCATTAAACTCATCAGCAATTTTTAAAAACTAATTCTAACTATTAATATAGTTAAACTAAAACAAACATTAAAATGAATAGTCAAATAAACAGTTTTTTTTTATAGTAAAAAACATGTCGGACGTTCGACAACTGTCTCGCAACGAGCTTCTACCAAGAGATATAAATGTTTCTTGCACAGCTCGTGAAGTCCTCTGAAACCGACTTACGTTACGCAATGGCGTCGACGCCGGTTCTGGGGTTGGCAGCAGGAGACTCACGTATATACAAGGACCTGGATCTCCAGACGCATACATTTTCCTGATTGGCTTTTATCAACCGTTTCCGTGATCTTATGGATCGATGTCTTGCTAGCGGTAACATCCAGGCACACTACGTGCAAGGAATTCATGAATATTTTCGCAACAACACAATCAATGGCATGCACCATTTACGCGTCTCAGTAGGTGGTTCTTACCCAGATGGTGTACTCATGTTGTGCAGAGGTGAGCGAGCTGTCGGTCATGCCTACATATACATGCTTGGTTGGAGGGAGTCCCCAACTAAATTAGACGAATGCTGGAGGCGAATTAAAACTTCGCTTCATGGTATTGTTGTTGCGAGACTCCCGGTTTACATGACGACGTACCAAGAAACAAGAGCTGCTATTACTAGCCTTTGCCAAAGGAACCTGCGGAAGCTCGAGCCACCGGAAAGATGCCATGTCAATGACATGGACAATTACTGCGAGCTTTGCTTATGCTACAAGTAAATCAAGCAGTTCATTGCTATCCTTTGAGATCACATTAGTGTTTTGCAGTTCGTTGTTATATCGAATCGTATTCCATACAAAATCCATGGTAATCGCAGGAAAATTTGATTTCCGGTTTTGGCTGGAAGTTTGCTTTTTGTGGTGGAAAAATTGATTTCGTGGTTTTGACTGAAAATTTTGATTTTCTCGGCTTTGGCCAAACTATTCGATTTTGTGGTTCTGGCGGAAAAAAGAATTTGTTGTTTTAGCGGGCTGGAAATTTTGTGTTTACGATTTTGGCGGGAAGATTCAAGTTCACGGCTTTGGCAAAAATTTTAATTTTGTGATTTTGGCAAAAACTTTTGCTCTTGCGGTTGTGACGGGAAAAAACAATTTTTTTTTATTTTGGCAGTAAATTTCAATTTTTTTTATTTTATCGAGAAAATACAATTTGCGGTTTTAGAGGAAAAATCTAATTTGCTGTTTTAGATGGAAATTCGATTTGCGGTTTAGAGGAAAAATTTAATTTTACGGGTTTGCCGAAAAAATCGACTTTGCGTTTTTTGAAAAAAAACAACTAAAACCTCATTTTCCATAATCAATCTTTAAATATTTTTATAATATTTTTAAAAAGTGTTTTTTCTTCCAAATAGTCATACATTAAAAATAAATATTAAAAACAGAAGATCATATATCATTTTAAATTGGTCAAAACAAGTTTAAATGAGTCAATGTAATATTTGAGGGTCTAAATGAAAAATTCTAATAGATTTATTTTAAAATTAATCTAACGGCATAGCTTTTGAATGGGGTGAGTCTTAATTTTTTTTTTTTTTTGACAAGATGGGATGTGTCTTAAATGGGGTGGGTTTTCCCATTTTAACATCCATATACTCCAATGTAAAGAACATTACCATTAGATTATTTTGGTTTGACATTAGAAGTTCGGTAGCTCATATAAATCTAACACCATGTTATGTTGTTAAAGGTTTCGGACATTAGTAAATTAATAAAAATGTAGCAATCAATAATGTGAACTTATTATAGTATATATTGTAATCAGTCTAAGTATAAAAATATATTTATATTCAGATACAAATTATAAAGTATTTTAAATTTAATTAAAATATATGGAAAATAACTCGGGCGTAGCCCAGGAAAATTTCTAGTTAGGATAATAATTAGATATAATGAATTGAAATTACATTATTAATGATACCATTGAATTAGCTAACTACCGATGGTTCTACTATAATTTGCAGCGAGTTCACCTAGAGCCGACGATTAATCATCAAACTATGTTCTTCTACTTATACCTCGAGAAACGAAGCTACGCATCCATTTCATCTGACGAGTCTTGATCCAACGGTCCACAGAGAGGGAATTCAACACAGTGAAGAAGTAATCAAATTCTCCAATGTTCATGAGTTTAGACCCTGGATCGAACGATACGCCTGCGCCACCACTTCTTGGTTGAGTTAAAGAAAGTGTGCCATTCCCTCTTAGCTCATTTTTTGCAAACGATGAAAACTTTTTTCTCAGCAATGGGCTGAAGCTAGTGTACATAAGTATCTTGTCTTCGTCAGAGACTATTACTCAAGGAGTATGCAAACAGGTATGAGAACAGAGGATGATGATGACAATCTCTAGTTCCTGGTTACCCAAAATGAGTCAACAGTTAAGTGAAAGAGGTTCGTAAGCATAATTGTGAATAACCATTAACTTCTGGATGGAAACATTTGCATGAAAAGAAAATCCAGAGAGACATAAGTGGCAACATGACATTGTTTTCGTTTACACTACAAGAAAACACAAGCTTAACGAGAAAAATTAACGAGGAAAAACATTCATCGTAAATTTACGTCGACTTTACGAAAAAATTACGCGGAAAAATAAAATCAGCGTTATTTTCTCGTAAAGTAACGACGAAACAGTTTCGTCATAAAGTCGATATAAAGTGATGTGGCTTTTACGAGGAAAGCGTATTTCCTCGTACATTCCACGTAAACTTAGCGTGTTCTTTACGAGGAAATAATTTACGTCTACTTAGCGAGGAAATTTTAAATCCACCAACTTTGTTTGTCACACGTTTTTTTCGGCCACCTAACTAATTTTCGTCGTAAATTCGTAGGAAAATTACAACTATCAGATTCAAAAATTTCCTATAAATACAGACGTTTGAACATCATTTTAAACACACCAACAAAAAAAACGTGAAAGAGAAAAAATGGCTGGCTCCGAGAATATTTTCGAGTTGCGGAAGTGGATGTATATGCATAGAGATGCTAACG
>NC_027749.1:10487132-10488210 GCF_000695525.1 Brassica oleracea var. oleracea | reverse complement strand
ATCTTACCGACGATGCCACAGAGGAAGCTGTTGAAGACGAGTTTAATGAAAATGATGATGTTTCTAGTGATGACGAGAATGTCGATGTATCGGATTGATGTATTTGATTTTGTGTAAGGTAATGTGAGAGTTTGTTTTATAAATAAGATATTGAGATAATAAGTTAAGGAATTGGGGTTTGGAATGGAAAGAATAGATTGAGGTGAAAGAATATATTGAGGTTAAAGGGTAGATGAGTTTGGGGTTTGGAATATATGAAGTAGAAGATAAGGAAGATGGGGTTTGGAGTTTGGGTTTTCAGATTTTAGGGATTTAAACATAATACTCGTTAATTCCTCGTAAAGAAACGTGGAAATTACGACGAAATATAAAAATAAAGAACGTGGGCCTCGTTAATTCCACGTAAGCAGAAATCGCCGTAAAGCACTCGTAAGCCAACGAGGAAATAACGACAAAAAAAAAAAAAAAAAGCGGGGCTCGTTATTTCCATGTAAGCGCAAATCAACGAAAAAAAAGCAGGCCTTGCTAATTCCTCGTAGAATAAAAACTAGAAAAAAAAAGAAGACAAGAAAGATACATGAATCACAAGTCGCGAGACTTACATAAGTCTAGCCCACATGTGTTCCAATATCTTCTTCTCCTCTTTTTTTTTTCAAATATTTCTAATTTGAAAAGCATTTTGCTGAGGTGTGTGATTTGAGATAGGGTGTGATTTGTGAGTTTGTGTGTGGTTTGAAAAGAAAAGTTGCGGATATTTATAGAAAAGCGGGGCTCGCTAATTCCTCGTAAAAGGTTGACTCGTAAATTCCACGTAAGCTTAATCGTCGTAAAAAACTCGTAAACCTAAACGCGGGCCTTTGTAATTCCTCGCTACTTCCTCGTACAATAAAACGCGGGCCTTTGTAATTCCTCGTAACTTTACGAGGAAATAACGAGGATAAGTAATCTTATATATACTCCTGAGCGCTCACTCTTTCTTTCCTCTCCACTTCCTCTCGACTTCCTCTCTATTTCGTAGCAATGGTAAGTCTCTCTAATTCCTCTCTAATTTGATTAGTTTAGGATAGATTAGGTGGTT
>NC_027749.1:10486429-10486907 GCF_000695525.1 Brassica oleracea var. oleracea | reverse complement strand
CCTTCTTCTAGTGCACCATCGGTTCCTCATGTGCCTCCTCCGATGGCTCATCCGACGATGCCTCCTCCGGTGCCTCCTCCGATGGCTCCTCCGATGCCCGTCGATATTCATCCCGATTTGATGGTGCCTCCGAGTGCTCCTTACTCGCAGTACACTGTCAAGGACATTCTCCGTCTGCCAGGCAGAGAAGGTTTACCAGTCATCGACTCCGACCGATGTATCGAGTTTTAACCCGATTATCTAACTGCAAGTGCACAGTAAAGTACGCAGTAGTAATGCGGGATCGAATCCACAGGGACCGATGATCACACGTAGAGTTGCAGACAAGTTAATAGCTACAGCGAACGAATATATATTTTTGATGGTTTTTATTTAATTTTCTTTAGTGTCACAAAACATAAACAAGCTGTAAAAAGATGATTTAAACGATTTGAAAACTATTTTAAAGCAAACGTTGGGCATTGGAAATTCTCAGGGT
>NC_027749.1:10485504-10485949 GCF_000695525.1 Brassica oleracea var. oleracea | reverse complement strand
AAACCGTAGCGACAAGTTCTGGTCGCTACGCATGTCGCTACAATTCACGGCTTTTCTTCTTAGCTCTGGATCGGTCGATCCACAGACAATGGATCGGTCGATCTATGTCCTGTGCGATCAATACTTCTCATTCGGTCCATTGTTCGGTCCATCTTGCTTCTGAATAAATCCCGAATGGGTTCTTTTCTTGCAAGCTATCTAGTAACCTGCATATTACACTTAAGAACACCAAAACGCATCAAATAGACCAAAATATTAATTAAAACCGACCATTTAATTGCTCCAAAACGAGTTTAGAACCGTTAAAATCACGGAATATCAACTCCCCCAGACCTGAATCTTTGCTTGTTGCGGTTGATAATCGGGTTAGATAATCGGGTTAAAACTCGATACATCAAGTGCTGGAATTGAACCACCGAACCTGAAGGGGTATGAGAGGAAAAAG
>NC_027749.1:10484930-10485404 GCF_000695525.1 Brassica oleracea var. oleracea | reverse complement strand
CGGGTTAAAACTCGATACATCAAGTTTTTGGCGCCGTTGCCGGGGACTTGTAAATCTCCTTCTTGACAACACTAGTCCGACCGACCGGACGGAACTTTGTGATATGTTACATTAATTTTTTTTTAATTCGTTTAAAATTCTTTTTTAACATTAAAAAATAAATTATATTTTAAATTTGTTTTTTTCCAGGTTTGGGGTTGACGGATGTCTTGCATCGGACATAACCAACACGATCAAAGGTTACTTCTCCATGCCACTTCCGAACTGGAGTAAGACGCCTCACTACGTCAGAAAGACGTGGTTCAAAATTTACGCTGTAAGTTCTATTAATTAATTATATATACTTTAATTTTTTCATGATTTATATATATTTCTTTTAAAAAACTAATTATTAATTTAATTTTTTCAACAGCAAAAATATCGTTGGGCCTTGGGGGTCACCGAGAGGGTGAGGAAAGCGTTTTACGCGAAGGC
>NC_027749.1:10467414-10484809 GCF_000695525.1 Brassica oleracea var. oleracea | reverse complement strand
TTATTGGCGCCTTCCTGATTCCATTAGAATCGCCCAGGCTTGCTCTAACTCCCGTAACACGGTCGATGAGCACGGGAACGGGCCGATGGTTCACACTACGGGCCAAAAAACCCACGTCAGTGTCCGTTTGGAAATGGTAATTAAATATTTTATTAAATAATTTTTTAATATATATATATATATATATATATATATATATTTTTTTTTATTCTAACTTTCTTAAATGTTTTTTAGGCCAAAGAGACGAGACATTCTTATGGAACTTTACGAGAGGACCCACAAGAACAAGGCGGGCGTATTTGTACATGGCAAGTCCGAGCAAATCTACAACGTCGTGGTTGCTCGGGTTGAAGACCGCCAGACCCAGCTGACCTAGCAGTCTACCGACGGATTACCCGTCACCTTATCCACACTTGAAGTGCATAAGATTTACGAGGAGGTAAATTTTCTATAATTTTAATTTTTTTATTATTCATTTAATTTAACTTTAAATTTTTACTAACAATATTTATTTTTTGCTTTTAAGGTTGTCCCTAAAAAAATGGACGGATGTTGGGGATTGGTTCCGTCAACGATGTTCCGAGAGCGACATCGTCTTATGGTCAGGGACGGGATGATGAAGTCCCTCAGCTGCATAACGAGTTGGCCTCGACGCAATCTGCGTTCACAGCTCGTGTGGGTGGACTTGAGGGCTTCTTGGACTTTATAGCGGCCATAAATCCGGAATGGGAGACCATGTTGAGGAACATGCGACGACAAAATCTCATTCCAGGCGAGGGACCATCCGACGACACACCTGCTGAGGAGGATGTAGACATGAGGAGTGATGAATTCCTCCGGGCGATGCACGACTCTTTGTTCTTTTTTTTTCTGTGGTTGTATTATGAATTCAAAACTTATTTATATATAAAATATTTGTGTATTTATTTATTTTTTAAATTTTAATTTTATTAATAAATTAAATAATTTTAAATATTTTTTAATTATATTTTTTAATTTGTTAAATAATAAAACGAAGTAGATTCGTAGCTAATCTATGACTTATTTACGTTGAATATTTACGAGGAAATCACGAATAATGTTAAATGAATATTTTACGAGAAAATACTTTCAAGGTATTTACGTGAAAATTACGAGGAAAGAATTTCAAGGTAATTACGTGAATTTTACAAGGAATTACTTTCGAGATATGTACGTGTCATTTACGAGGAAATGCTTTCGTGGTATTTACGAGGAACGCTAGCGACATTCTTACGTGGACTATCTACGTGGTCTTTACGACGATTTGTTTTCTTCGTCTTTATGACGAAATGGTTTCCTCGCTATTTTACGACGAATTAGCGAGGAAATATGCGTTACGACGAACGTATAACGACGAAACCCGTTTCCTCGCTAATTCCTCGTAAACTCTCTTTTACGACGAACTCACGAGGAAAACCGCTGTCGTTAAATTTATGATTTTTTGTAGTGTTACCAGATGAGAATTTCTGCATGGACCCAAAAATCCAAACCGAAACCAGTCCAAAAATATTCGAACAAAACAATTCACAAGTATTTAGTTGGGTCCAAAAATTTTTTGGCCTGAAAGAACCAGAACCGAATAGAACCGACCCGAATAAATCTGGACAGAAAACCAGACCAAATAAATTCACATAGCTACTCTTCAGGATGTAAGGGAAGCTCTCGTCCTGTTCCGCAAGAAAGTATGCCTTCCACTGTCAGGGATCATGGGCAACATTCTCCCTCGGGTTTGTTGGACCTTGTGGACTTCGCGCAATCAACTCATCTTCGAAGATTGAGGTTCATCATCTATAGGAAAAACGATTAAAAGCTTAACTACTGCTAGGGAGTTTATTCAAGCACGAGGAAGGATAGAATCTCCTCATCAGACAAAAATGACATGCAACAGTCAAAAGCAATATTGATGCTTCGTGGAACCATGCATCAAAGAAGCGGGTCTTATATAGATTTTTACAGATGTTATCCGTTTTTGGCTCACCGAGCCTCCAAAGTTTAGGACTTCGTCAGCTCCCTTGTTGATGGCTGAGGCCATGGTGGTCCGATCTGCTCCTTAATCGGCAGCCACCTTAGATATCGCCAGTTTACAAGTGTGCTCCGATAATCAAACGATGATTAGAGCCATTACATCCAAACAGTCTCTTAAGGAAATCTTCGGGATTCTTGCAGACATCAACCGTCTTTCTCTACTGTTTGTTTTTATCTCTTTCGCTTTCACCCCTCGTTCAGAGAACATGGAAGATGATGAGTTGGCTAAGTCCAGATATATTTCTTCTATAAACGGGCCTCTTTTGGGCTAAACCATGGGTCTATATAAGTTTTCGTTAATAACAAAAAAGATATACTATTGGTTTCTGAGTTTGCAGAATTTTTTTTTCAAAATAACCGTACTAGTTAGTGGCAGAACTAGAAAAAGAATTCACTAACTTTTGCATATAAAATTGGCTACCTAATAAGAGAGTCAAAGTACTGAAATCCAACCAATTAATTAAGGTATATTATAATTTTATACTTAATCAATTACACAGTAAATAACACTTAGGATACAATCAGTTTTCCAGTTTGCAAACAATCTTTTTCAAAATAGCCATACTAGTCAGACGGAAAAGAATCCACTAAAATCAAAAAACATATGTATATAATATTCGCTACCTAATAAGGGGTCAAATTACTGAAATTCAACCAATTAATCAAGGTATCAAAATTCTAGTCATTCTTAGATTTAAACTCTTTCTTGGGAGTATAGAATCACAACCAATGAATCACAATCGAGCTTAATAAGAATAACTCTCTTATTAATCTCTTGAGGAAAATAACTCAAAACCTCAAGCTCTCTCAATCTCACACAATTCATAATCTCTCACACAATCTCTCAACTCATAAGTTATGCAACACTCTTGCATCTCCTTATATATAAATCAAATTTCCTAAATTCATTAGGTATAACATATTTCCTAATCCTTTAACCCATAATTCGGTAGGATTAGAAGTTAACTTATTTACCAAGTTTCCTTTTTTCTTCAAGCTTAATCCAACATTCTCCCCCTTAAGCTTGAACTCCATTTTCGATAAGTCTTCAACAATACCTCTCATCTCCCAATCTACTCTTGAGCTCTCAAACGGTTTCTTGGTTTGTTCCACCTCGTGAAGCATCTTCTCGTACTTCTCGTTTGTTGGCTTAATGACCAGCTTCCTATCTTCTTCACGTGTTTTGTAATTCTGACCACCTAGGCTCAACAACCTGTTTTTCAACACACGCTCACTTGACGCTTGGTGAAAAGCTGAAGCTAAACTCTGCATATCTGGCTCACTCTTCTCCTCTTCCTCTTTCGACCTCTCCAATTCTGACAAGGTCTTACTCTTCTCATCCTTGAAAATTTCAAGCTTAGTTTTTAATTTTATTTCCTCTTTCTCAACCTTAGATAACAACTCTTCCGCAATTTCGAGTAGATGTTCAGATTTCTCGAGAACTTGACTTTACTTAAGCCCCACCGTCGCCATTAGCTTGGCCTTATCCTTGAGAGCAATCACCTCACACTCCATAACCTGCAGTCGCGTATTGCTTCCTTCCAGCTGTTTTATCAAAGACACCAGAGAGACTGAGGCATATTTCTTCATCATGTTGGTTTCTTCCAACTGTTCCTCCAATTCTATGGCTTTGGTACACCACTGGTCAGCAAAGCCGTACGCATGGGACCTTGCCATTTTAAAAACTTCTATCGCAGCATCAAGCTTCTCAATGATCTTATCTCGTTCTTTAACCTCTACTTCAAAGTTTCTCGCTTTCTCAAGCTCACTTTTCAAAACAGCTATCTCTTTGTTGGAGATGGTTTCTTTCTCTGCATGGATGGAAATCATCTTGCTAATATTTTCTGCTCGACTCAGAGGCAGGTTCTTGGCGTCGTTAGCTGCGACCAGTTTTAAGCTAACTTTCTCTAGCTCTCGGGTTACCAACAGTAGAACAGCTGAGTCTGAAGCATGTTGATTCTTGACAATCTCGAGTTCTTTCTTAAGTTCTTCTTCTTTTCTATGAAAGGCCTCTACCCTTGCCTCAACGGTTTTGAATTTGCAATCCAAAAACCTGTTTGTTGGCCTTCCTGATGGCACAAAAACATTCTGTGCAGATCCAAAACAACACACGAGAGGAGGCCACCCGTACGTGTGACTGATATCTTCGCTTTCATGTTTGCTCAGATCAATCTCTTCTCCTTCACTGTCGGCATCAATGGCTTTAACAACCAAGGCTTTCTCGGCATCACTAACCTCATCATATGTACTACTAATAGTGACTAAACCATCCTCCACGTCTTTATCGTTCTTAACAGTCCTCTGTCTCACTTTCTTCTCTGTTTTTCCTTCCTCCACATTAGAAGAACCTTCTGCTGGTGAAGCTTTCTTTCTAGTTCTCAGTGGCTCTTTTGTGTCACTTTCTTTGTCTGAAGCATCATCACTATCTACCAAAAACTGAGAGCTTTCTTCTATAGGTTCATCCTTTGCTATAACTTTTGGCAGAGAGGTAAGCCCACCACCATTCGGCAGCAACTGGTTTGTAGTCACAGGAGGATTCATTGCAGCAGCATTAGCTTTAACAGTAGCAGCAATGGTGGCTATATGAGCAATAGCAGCCTGGTGCTGTGAGGTATCAAAACCAACAACACATGCCTTTCTTACAACATCAATCTCATTTTCTGAGTCAGACTTATATTCCTCAAACCCATACTCTTTCGCTTGTGCTTTCTTTGCTGCTTTCGTAACTTCTTCCTCCTCTTCGGTGAATTTAAAGCCACTACCTACATAGCCAGTTCCATGAGCTTGTTCAGTACCCTGTCTAACCTTTGCCATGAAACCATCAGCGATTGCTTTCAGATCATCGGGGATTGGCTGCTCAGAAAGTTCCAGGGCCTTGACTAAATACGGTGCATATTTTGCATCATCTTCAGCGATAAATGTCACAGCACAGCCTTTCTGCTCTGCCGTTCCTGTCCTGCCAATGCGATGCACATAATATTCATAGTGGTTCGGAGCATCATAGTTTACAACTAACTCAAGCTCTTTCACATCTATACCCCTAGCTGAAACACTTGTGGCAATCAATATATTGCACACATTGCTCTTAAAGTCAAATATTGTTGATTCCCGATCAGATTGCTATTTACCACCGTGAAGAGATAGACAAGGATAAATCCTTTTAAACAAATCCTTCAACAAGGCATCACATTTTTTCTGCGACTGCACAAAAAACAAAATCTCTATTTTCTCATACCATTCCCCGAGAATTTCCAGCAGTCTTAAGAACCTCTCACTCTCCGGTCTGACTTCAACTAACTGTGTTATATCCTTATTCACAACACTCATTCCACCAACCTGTATTTCAATGGGCTTGTTCAAGACTTTACGTGCCAAAGTTTCATCTTGACGTGGAAAAGTGCCAAAAAAAGCACAGTGTGCCGATCATGTCGAATATTTCGAATAATACGCATAATTTGAGGCTCAAAACCCATGTCAAACATATGATCAGCTTCATCCATTACCAAGAATGTGACCCTTCGCAGATTGGTGATTTTTTCACTGCTTGTGCAAAGAATATCAATCATCCTGCCATGAGTGCACACAATACCACGTGGAGACTCACACTGAATAATTAACTGGACGTCATTGATATCTAGACCATGAGTAGCACCACTAAGAACCATATCAAAAATTGTGGCTTGAAGCTTCTCCCTCAACGGATTGATTCTGAATTTCGATACAGCATTAGGGTTATCAATTTTGACATCTTCCACGCTCAGCTTCACCTTCTTGCTGCTGTTTTCCTTCTTTTCTTTCTTGACGTTATCGTTCTGCCCTGTATCTAGATACTCAGGGTCACGGTTCCATAACTTAGCCAAAGAATCAATCCACTCACAGACTTTAACAATTCTGATCTCCTCCTCTGTATCAGAAGTTTCTTCGTCAGTTTCGTCTCCCTTGTCCTCATCGGTTTTAACTTCATTCAGCATGTAACCCCTCTTACAAGATTTCCCTGTCCTTTTATAATACAGCAGCAGAGATTTCTCACGTCTTCGACTTCCTTCACTAACTTTGGAGCTTTCAGTATTTAATATCTTATCTCCACTAGAAGCCTTCTTGTGCTTCTTTCTCTTCTTCGATTTCTTTATGCCATCGTCGCCAGATTCAGAATCATGCCTTTTAACACTTGCCATCTTTTTTATAGACTTGCGATCTGCGAGGGTTCCTTGAGATTGAACCACAATATTACTCGTTGTCGTCATCTCTTCGACCGTGTAAGACTCCAGTGAATCTAACTTGAACACCATAACCAATACAATTCCCCATAACGTTTGCTCAAATCTGAATTTTAGGGATTGAACTTTATTAGAGGTCCAGTATTGAACCTGTTGCTCTGATACCACATATAGAATCACAATCGAGCTTAATAAGAATAACTCTCTTATTAATCTCCTGAGGAAAATAACTCAAAACCTCAAGCTCTCTCAATCTCACACAATTCGTAATCTCTCACACAATCTCTCAACTCATAAGTTATGCAACACTCTTGCATCTCCTTATATATAAATCAAATTTCCTAAATTCATTAGGTATAACATATTTCCTAATACTTTAACCCATAATTCGGTAGGATTAGAAGTTAACTTATTTACCAAGTTTCCTTTTTTCTTCAAGCTTAATCCAACATGGAGTATCAAAATGGATAAACTAACCCAAATCAATTCTTATCCAATAATTTTAAGAATATATGGATTATGTACTAATCCAATCCATTTGACAAATGGATTTGTTCAATGCATAACTCATTTAAATTAATGAGTTAATAGTTATATTGGTTTACCGATGAACAAAAACTTTACAATTTAAATAGTTATTGTATATCGTTATTACGTAACAATATGAAATTCCAAACCACTAAAGTTTAGTATTTCTATTACATCTAAAATCTAATATGAAAAGTATAAAAAATTCTTATACTACTCAATAAATTTAACTTAATTATTTATTTAAGATTTAAAATAAATCAATATACATATATTTATTGATAACATATATTTTTTATTGATTTAGTTATTTAAAATTTAATTAAAATATTTTACTTATAAATAAAAATTTAGATGTCGCTAGTAGGAAGTGGTGCTGTGGAATCATACTTTAAAAAATAAACCACTAAAATCATAGTTTGTATAAACCAATAAATCATGTTTTTATTGATTTAGTAATTTCAAACCCAGCTGTTAATATTTATTTTATATTACTGGAATTGCATAAATTTTATTCATTCTTACCATATTTTATAAAATATTATTAAATTAAATTTTGTTTGTTTTAAAATTTTAATTAGCAATGTATTTTCCTATCAATATAAAACTAAACTAGATTTTGATCCGCACGCCCTTAGTGTATTTTTTAAAAAAATATGATGCTATTTGTTTTTTATGTCACTATTTAGGGTTGGGCAAAAAACTCGAATTCGAAGAATCGAACTGATCATAATCCAAATAAGTAGTACCAAATCCGAACCGAAATTGATTAAATATCTGAATTATTCAAAATTTTGGTATTTGAAGAACTGAAGCCTAATCCGATCTGAACCGAAGTATTTTGGGCATCCAAAATAGATTTATATACTTATATATATTAATTATTTTTAGATTTAATATATATAAAAACATCCAGAATATATATGTTACTTTTAAGTTTGTTTAAATACTTGAAAATATATACAAATAATTAAACGTAAATATCTAAAATAGTTAAAATATACTCAAAACTCCAAAAATACTTAAATAATTATTAATTCTCTATCCAAATATTTAAAGCAAACCAATTTATATGTTAAGTTAGGTACTCTGACATATGTTTTTCAAATTTATATGTAATATATTCTATTGTTTATAGATTTTCTAAAAATTAAAGCATATAATAAATTTTAAATTTTTTAAAATAATTTAAATTGGATATCCAAATCCGAACCGAATCCTCAAAGATCTGAACCGAACACGAAATCCCAAACAGTCCCGAAAACGAACCCGAACGCCCACCCCTAATCACTATTATATATCATATATGTGTCATCATAAGTTACAAAATATGTGTTATCATATAATTAATCGTATTTTATACGTACAATCATATAAATAATCACATATATTATATTTTTTAATTTCAATGTGAAATATAAAAACCATTTAAGTTGGTGTTTGAAATTGAGCTTTGTATTGTATTTTTTTATATATATTGAAAATATTTTTATAATGGTTATTGGAAAATATGTTTGTAAAAATCAAATTTTGAATATATGTATATTTTTCAGTGAATTTTTGATATAAATCAATTTTAAATTATTATTTGATTTGAATATGTATATCAAGTAACATAAACCAGTTACTTTTTAATATAATGTAATGGACTTCCAATTTTTTTAATAGTATAAGCCTATTACTTTTTTTTCCTGACTTACTGCTATCAATGTTTCCAAACAACATTTTTTTAATTGCTATCTATGTTGCCAAACAAAAGTTTAAATTACTTCTACTTTAATAAGATAGATGTACTTTAACATGCAACTATCAAGCTTATTTTGTAACATTTTGTTATTGTTGTTTTATATTAAATAAATTTAATATAATTTTGTTTTATTTCTAGTGATAGTAATATATTTTTTTTGTTTTCATAATAAATATTTATTATTATATTTTTTTCTGAAAATTAAAACCAATATATAAAATCACCATTCAAGTTTTTCAAAAAGCTAAAATATACTCTAAAATTAAAAACTAAAAACCAAAAAATAAAAACCAAAAATGTAAAACTAAGTAAACAATTATGGCCTCAGTTTTCAGCTTTGGCTGAAAAAATAATTTGCTGGTTTGTGTTATGATATAATTTTGCGGTTTTGGGAGAGAGAGGAGAACCGCATGGACTTGCCTCCTTTTGGATAGAGCTTTTCCCAGGGCTGGAGAAGGTCTTATACTGCTAGCCTTTGTTTGGTTTGATATATTCATTCAGTCAAAATACAAACTAAAACAAAGTGGAAATGGAAGAGCCACTATAGAAGCTAAAACTTGTTTTATAAGTGGGCCTAACCAAAGACACAATTGTGTGTTTTGGCAGAAAAACATAATTTAATAGTTTTGTGGTAAAACACGATGTTGAGATTTTAGCACGAAACATGATTTAACGGTTTTGACATAAAAATTCAATGTTGCAATTTTGGCGGGAAAACATAATTTGTGGTTTTTGCGGGAAACATAATTTGCGGCTTTGGTGAAAATGTGATTTTGGCGGAAAACAAGATTTTACGGTTTTGGCGGCAAAACGTGAATTTATTGTTTTAGCATGAAAACTTGATTTTGCGAATTTGACGGAAAACATGATTTTACGGGTTCGACGGAAAATTTATATTGCGGTTTTGCTTGAAATACATGATTTATGATTTTTGGTGGGAAAATACGATCATGTAGTTGTGAGGAAAGCACCTTTGTTATTTTGGCGGCAAAATATTAGTTTGCGGATGTATGAGAAAAAATGATTATACAATATAATTTTGCGATTTTGGCAGGATAAAATAAGATTGATAAAAAAGTCAAAAATAATGTTAAAACAATTATGAGAATTTTTGTTAGGTTTAGTTTATTAAAATAGATTTAGATATATGAGAAAATTTATTAAAACTTTTAAAAAAATTAATTTTGCTATTTTTAATATATCTGATTTAAATTTCTGTTAGTTTTATATTTTATTGGTTTGATTTTGTATAACTCATTGTCTATTCCAGTCCAATTCATTTTAACTCAATCCACTAAATCAATTAGTCTATTATACCCATTAACCTATTTGTACTTAATATTTGTATCCATTAAAGTCTATGGTTTAAATATATATATATAAATGTTCTCTTATCTCCACTGAATATATATATATATATATATATATATATATATATATATTCAGTGGAGATAAGAGAACATTTATATATTTAACATCAAAAGTATTTAAATTGATTACTACATAATTAAAAGTTTTTATCTTTACCATTGTTACAATTATAGAAAAAAATCTGAAATAAGAGATAATACAAAATTTTAAAATATAATACAACTATTAGAAATTTTAATTTGGTGATATGTTTAATTATGGAGTTTATCTTATGGATAGTCAACAATTAAAGAAGATAATATAATAAAAGAATAGAATATGCACAATGGTTTCAAGATTTAATATCTTTATTCCTATCTTTTAACATTCAACATCATATTATCTTTATTTCACCTCATCACTTAACACATATTCAACTTTTACATATTACAATAATTTTGTTTAATAAAATTTAATATCCTATTTTACTAATTAATAATTATTTTATATGTCCAAACTAAAAACCTAGTTTATATTTATAGAGAATATAAAATAACAAATTTTGGTATAAAAATAATTTACTTAATTTACAGTGAAATTATTGCTCTTAAATAGTTAGAAAGATATGAAAATATGAAAAATCTCTATAAAGTGAAATGTATCACCGGTGGTCCATACTTTCTTTTTATTTAATATGTTAAATCTTTTTAATACCAAATACTAAAGATCATCAAATTTGGACTTTGAATATAATCATTGTATACAACAATTAGAATATTTTATTCCCTTCATTGTACATGGTGTAAGAGAGAGTCCTCGTACTTATTAAAAACCCATCTTATTTAACTCACTCCCACGTAAGAGGGTATAGAAGAAACAGAACCTGAAAACGTTTTTCTTCACAACTCTGACAAAAGAAACCACACTAATTAACTTTTTGTTTTCTTCTTCTGATCATTCCAGAGACATTCTCCATGAAAGCCAAAGCCTTTATTCCCTCGGTTTCATTTCTCTGTTTTTGGGTTCTGTTGGGTTTAGGGACATCAGGATTGTTGCAGAATGATGATAAAGGTAACGAGTTGGGGAGATACATAAGCTGGGAAGACTTAAGTGTTGTGGAAGATGTCAGAAGGGAGAGGAGCCTTAAACACGATAATGGGGTCAGCCGAGAATATCTGGCGCCCTCAAACACTGAATATGGGAGCAGAGTGATTGTGGTTGAAAAGAACGGAAGAGGAGACTCTGTTACAGTTCAAGGAGCTGTTGATATGGTTCCTGATTCCAATTCTCAGAGAGTTAAAATCTACATTCTTCCTGGGATTTACAGGTAAATCAAAGATTCTGAACAAAGACAAAACCCGTGTTTTTTAAGTAGAAGATTATAAACGTTCTGTTAACATTTATAATAAAGTTGGTAGGATAATCTTACACATCAGTTACGTGTGTAGTTTTTGTAATACATCTTTCCACAGATTCTCTGTCTGTGTCATATACTCTTGCGTAACTGGTGACTAGTAAACAGATGAAATTATAGGAATAATTATTTGTGGAATAGAATCATCATTCCACTTATTCTAAATCTATTTTGATGTGAAATGAATGTTCATAATACAACTATACCTCTCTCTCTACTCTATCATGCATCTATGGAATAATATGGAATGAAATAGAATTTTTTTTTTATTTTTTTCATTTTAACTGGTCAACATTTTAAGGAATGCAAAAGAATTAAGCGCAAAGATTTCATTCCAAAAAACGCATTTCACCGAATCTTTGTTTTTCTGTTTTTTTTTTTTTTTTAAACGTTATGTCTTGGTCGTTGCAGGGAAAAGGTGAATGTGCCGATCACAAAACCGTACATTTCGTTCATAGGCGATGAGAAGTACGTGGGAAAGACAGTAATTACTTGGAGCGATAAAGCTTCAGACCGTTATTCCAATGGTAGTGAAATCGGCACTTACAGAACAGCCACTGTTACAGTAGACTCTGACTTCTTCTGCGCCACTGCCATCACTATCCAGGTCCTATATCTGGTCTCTTCTTTTTGTTCTTCTCTATGGAGTTTGAATTTATTTGATCTGATTTTGGGAATGAGTGCAGAACACGGTGGTGGCAGTGCCGGGAGATCAAGGGAACCAAGCGGCGGCCCTGAGGATAAAAGGGGACAAAGCAATGTTGTACAGTGTAAGAATTTTGGGATCACAAGACACTCTTGATGATGAAAGTGGATCTCACTACTTCCTCAAATGCTATATCGAAGGAAATGTTGACTTCATCTTTGGCAACGCCAAGTCGCTTTACCGAGTAAATAACCCTTTTTCACTTGTCCATTAATCCTTTAATATCAAAAACAAAATCATCTTACATTTTTGTGTCTTTTGGTAAAAACACCACAGGACTGTTATATCAGCTCAAACGCAAAGAGGTTTGGATCCATCGCGGCTCACCATAGAGACAAAGAGAATGAAGATACTGGTTTCTCGTTTGTGAACTGTACCATCAGTGGAACAGGGAATGTTACCCTAGGAAGAGCTTGGGGAAACTACGCCAGAATTGTTTATTCAAACTGTTATATTGCTGATGTCATCACTCCTGCGGGCTGGGATGACTGGAGCGACCCTGCCAGGGACAGGTAACAACAACAAAAAAGGATCTTGAAACTGAGCAACTCAGCTGTTCTGTCTGAAAAAAAAAAACACAAAGACGATTTTTTTTTTCTTTTTCTTTTTTTTTGTAGTGAGGTGCTATTCGGAGAGTATAATTGCACAGGAAAAGGAGCGGATAGAACAGGTCGAGTACCGTGGTCGAAGAGTCTTACTCAAGATGAAGCGAAGCCCTTTCTTGGGATGGAGTTCATATCTGGTGATCAATGGCTGAAACTCTAAACTTCAGATACAAAAAACTCACAATGGTCCATTTAGCAGCTATGATTACCTAATTATTATTTTATACATTTGTAATCAAAAATCCGTTTTATACATTTGTAATCCGTTATGATAGTTATGCTTTTCCTACACATCTCCCGCCATCACCCACCTTCCTCCATTATTGTCATCTACAGTTTAGGAACAACAAAGTATTGAATCCTCTTCAATTTCTCCATTCTCTCCAACCTGATTATATAAACCGAATATGAAATTGTTTTCATTTTTAGTCGTATGTCTAAGCTATTTTGAACGAAATTGGCTTGGATCATCATTGATGGAGACTGAGAGAGAAGTTAGATCTCCTTTCACTTCAGTACGTATGAGGATATCTCACGCACTATGATTCTCAATAAGCAACTTGAGTTACCTCAGTTTGAGAATGTTACTTTGGGTTATATCCCTTTCTTACCTCTGTATGAGGCTATTATTTAGACTTTTGTCTTGCTGATTCTGGTTTATATTGGCTTGTTCTATTCGCTGTGGAAGTTCTCTTCACAGCTCTCAAACTGTATAAGGCTGTGCTTTGATACCTCTGAGTTTATAACGATATTTTTTTCCAATTTTTTATGTTAGAAGGTTTCCGCTTGGTCGGTGAACGTGATATGATCATAAGAGCAAAGGAATTGTCACGTGAGAAGGTAATGAGCTGTCCACATGAAGTGAGAAGAGAAACGGTTACACTAAGAAAGATAATATAAATAGATGAAATTGTAATAGAGAGAGTTAGTTGGTTAGTTGGAGCCTTGTGGCTTGGGCTTGTTTTTCCTAGGAGATTTAAGATAGCTTTCTCTGTAATTCCATTGTAATCTCTGTTTTCGACAGAAATATACTTTGAGTTCTCAGAATAAAATGGTGAAATGATGTTTTATGTCTACTTGTTTCTCCTTGCATTGAAATTTATTAAATGGGTCAAAGTCCAACAAGACAATGCCCAACATACTTTACAAGCAAAAGACCAATTGAAAGCCTAATTAATCCAAAATAAACGGCCCAAAACGAAAAAGCTCCCAAACAAATGGACCAAACTAAACAAATGAACTATGGGCCGTCAGCCCATAGACAAAAACAGTTGGAGAAAAAAACATCAAGCTTTCACCATGTGTTTGATTGCCTTGAAATCAATAGACACGCATGAATCTGCGACACCTTCTGATGCCATAAAAGCGTCACGACGGAGCTCCGCCTACTGCAAAGCCCAACTCAGAGAAAACCCGTTCAAACCGAATGGTTCTCCACCTAAGTCAGCCGAGGAGTCTAGTCTGACAAATCAACCGCTTCAAAAAGAAACCAATCGACATCAATCGAACCCAGACCTTCGCGATCCGTGCATGCACTCCGATCATTTTTATTGATAGAGGAAAAGTCCGAAGATGAAAACCACCTTATCGAAAGAAAGGAATAAGCAAGGGAAGGTTAAGAAATAGAATCGATTGAGCACAGAAACACTAGAAACGTTGATCATAACGGAACTAGGAGAACCCCGACGAAAAAAGTGAAGAGGGTCACCATTTCTCGGAATTAAAAGCCGGCGAAGATATGGGAACCACCGCTTCCCAGAAACAAACATCTGATCCAAAGATCAGACAAACAAAAAGACTTGAGTACTCTCGTCTTCTCCTCCCTGAAAAGTTTTGAGAGAGAGAGAGAACAGAGGGATGAGAGACTCCTTTTTTTTTGTTTGCCTCATGCATTTTCATTCCCTGTGGGAAGGTTTTATTAATGGGTCGGTTTAGTGATATTATGGGCCAACGGAACAATATCAAAAAGAAAAGTCAACATAACTCTCTTGTCTTTTCAGAATCTTTTTTTTTTGTCCTCGAGAAAAAAATTATTTTAACGGGAAGAAGCTGTAATAAGAGAAAATCCACAACAAGCAAGCGAAGGTTTACACTTTCTTTCTTCTTCTGATTGAGAGACACCGAGAGATTCGTCTAGCCTCGTAGTAATGGCGGGAATAGCTATAGTCTTAGATCTACTCAAGAAATCTCATAACACGCACCGTATCCACTCATCGTCGTCTCTGTCTCCCGCCTCCGTCGTCGCTTCTGCCGCCGCCGTTTCCGCTGCCGCCAGTGCTCCCTTCGCGTCTAGGTTTCTCTTCGGGTACGTCTCCTCTTCTCTTCTCCTCTTTATATTGATTTGATTCTCTGCTTTCTATTTGATTGGATGGATATAGATAAGTGTAATTGGATTTTGATTAAATCTCTCAGTTTGTTTTGTTCGTGATTAGGGTTTAGATTGAATAAGAAAGTCTTCAGCTTTTGCCCGAACCTCCTAGTTATTCAAAAAAAAAAAAAAATTGATTCAAAAAACTGTTTCTGTTATACAGTTCCTTTGAGCCTCGAGTTGCGTACTGTGATGCTGCAGCAGCTGGGATTGATGATGCTTACCTTGCCGCTATACGAAAAGTGTCTGCTGATGCTTTGCAGCTTCAACCGCCAACATACATTCCTAGCTCTAAGGTTTACAGTATCCAGCCAAAGCCGCTTTTCTCGGCCTTTGAGTTCAGGGCGCTTGCGATGACCACGGTGAGATCCCTCCTCATGTTCTATCTTCCTCTTTTGGAGGCTAACCCTGCTTCAGAGGACGATGATGATGATTTCCTAAACAATGGTCCCGAAGAACAACGCCGTGTAGACTTGATTGTTCCTCTTAAAAAATCTGCCAAGCAGATTGCACGTGAGGTTAGTTGAGAGGCTGAAACTGTGAACAATACGCATCGATGGTTGCTTCATGATTTGTAACTGTTAATGTTGGGTGTGTATATGATTCAGACCACAGTTGTGACTACTAGGAGAGTTCTTGAAAGGGTGGCTGTTAGTTATGTCTCGCAGCGTATGGCATGGAAAATTCTAAAGGGTAACACATCATCTTCTATTACTTTGCTTCCCAACAACAATCATTACAGAATAATAATATATAACATAAAAGTTAGTAGAACAGAACAATTAGCTCGGTTAACTGATCATGTGGACTAATAACTATGTATAAATGCAGATGTGCCTCAGTCAACTTTACGCAAAGCTGGTAGAGGCTGGCCCACACATGTATACATCTATAAAGTCAGCCAGACAACTCTTAGAGGTTTGATCATCAAAAGCTCGTTCTCTCTATCTTACATGAGCAATCTCCTTAAGCTTACATATATATGTTGTGTCATTGGTGGGGTTTACGCAGGACACTTTCTTGGGATTGCAGCATCATGGACAGTCCAAGTAGGCATAGAGATCTACAGATGTGTGTCACGGTATGTTAAACCCGTGGATGTGGAAGAAGAAGGGGAGCAAGTCGTGATATCAGAGCAAGCAAAGGATCTTGGAAACAAAGTTGTGGGAATCACAGTAAGATGTGGTGCTTCCTTAGTTTTTGCTGCCATTGGAGCTGGCATCTGCTCTTGTCTCATCCGTCCCTCCATGGGCCAATGGATCGGTAAGCTCAACTGTTATTGATGATAACTTGATGGAAGTTTTCACATTTTGTAACGATGATTGATGTGTATTTGTTTATTTAATGCAGGGTGCGCGCTGGGGGACTTGGCTGGTCCGATGGTTGTTTCGATTTGCTTGCAGAAGACTCTTCAAGCTGATAGTTAACTTCTTTTGTGGAATTTGAATTCTTTCTACTCTGTGATCCAATTTAGTTCAGAGAGTTCTGTTTTTGGTTTTCCGAAATTTTCTTATAGCTTTAACTGAAATCTCGGAACATTTTGATTGATGGACTCAAGATGTACAATAGTACAATAAGTCAGGTGATTATTTCCTGAATGATTTAATGTTAGATTCTGAAAGTTTCTTCTTGTTAAGTATTGACTGAACATGTTATTCCTCTTATGCAAATTGTCTGCCTGAAAGAATGGTTGTTCGAATTGTTTCTGCTAAAACCCATAAACAAAACCTCTTACACTAATGTTTAGCATACTAGCTAAAGTGAAAATCTTATTGCTACTACAATACACATGCCTTGATAAATATGTATAAGTTTATGAAAAACAATCAATAGTTATTTGATACTTGGTGACAACTGAATCTTCGTCCTTCTCTTTAGTTTCTAGCATTTCAATAAAAGCTTTCTAAAGCTATTTCATCTATATTATTAAGAGAGAAGTACCCATTTGAAAATGTTTTTACTTCATTAATTAAATTCTCTTTTTGTTTTGCTTGTCTTTTTCAGTTGCATTTATGAAATATCCTAAAACGAATAAAACTGTCTAATTTATTATTTGTCTTTTCAGTTACATTAATGAAATATGCTTAAATGAATTTAAACTTCCTATTTTATTGTTTGTCTTTTTCAGTTACCTTAATGAAATATATCCTTAAATAAATTTGGACATAATGTCATTTAATCAACCAAAAAAACTCATGAGTTATCCTTACGTGCATAATTTTAATAATTGAAATTTTTAAAAACGTGCATCATTAAAATGTTACCTAAAACATGCAACATTAATATATAACATGCATCAATAAAACAAGAATTTGACTCACACAATTGTACGGATATTATTTTCAGTTGATTAAATTTAAAAATAATTATTTATTCAAAAAATATTTAAGAATGACTATGTTTTTAAAAATTAT
>NC_027749.1:10457281-10461655 GCF_000695525.1 Brassica oleracea var. oleracea | reverse complement strand
TTTTTAAATATTTTGTTATAATTGTTAAAAAAATATTGAGTTGCATTTCAAATAAAAAGGTAAAGATATTAAAAATATTCTAATTAAAATATGTAAAATTTAATATAGTTTTAAGGAAATGGACAAAATAAAAAAAATTACACATAAAATAATCAAGTTTTTTTTTAACTAGACGGATCATTATTTATATGATATCGCACACAAAAGAAAAGTTTTTGTTTTTAAAATTATCTAATTAACTCTATACTCATTTTTTTAATATTTTTTATATGATATCACACATTCGTAAAAAAATAGATAGTTTAAAATGAAAAAAAAAATATTTACTTAATGAATATAATATGAACGAATATTACAAATACATCATTTAATAAAATAAATAATTAAAAACTGAAAATTCATAAGGGTCTAGTTTATGTTTAATAAAGCTCTATGAGCATCAATCTCTCTTTTGTTCAAGCTTGCTATCAGCTACCTGTTCTGCTGGTTCCCATATCGTGGAATAGAAGGGGCTTTTGCTGGGTGGCTCACTAGTAAGATGGACTACGAAGGCAGATACTTTAGGTCCAAACACTTTATTACTGAATAAACTTTTCTTGATTTGATTCTTTTAATCTGTTTATTGACTTATCACCCAAACAAATCTACAAAATCAATGCATGATCATTGCTCAGAGGTGAGATATTTTCAAGTGCAATGTGTAGAGACCGTAAAGAGAGACACATCATCACACAAACACGAAAATCATATGAATGGCTCCAAATAATTTGAGTGTCTTTATTGAAAGACGGGCCTCCCTCTTTAGTTGTATGTGTATGTATTAGAATACTTCCATCTACTTCTTCTTCAGCTTCCTACCTGAACACCAAGCCACAAAAAACTGCCTCAACGAGTTCTCCAAAGTCCAGGCAAAGAAATTATCTGATCCTGTTAAATTGTTTCTAGTGTTTAAGATACACGTAATCAATTTTTTTTTTTTTGGTAAAATGTTATATTGTTACCAATTTTGTTTTTCTTAAACACTACTATACCAACTAAATACTCTTTATATATATTTATATAGTCTTTAAACATATAATAGTATTATGTACCAATCCCTTATATATTAAAGGAGAACCATTGTAATAAATGTGTTCACAATAAACTGGACACATGTCACGTGTAGAAGCATTATAATAAATGTGTACACACTAAAATGGACACATGTCACATGTAGAGAATTTTTCAGCCAAACTCTACATAAACATGTTTACACTATGTACTTTACGTTTTTTTAATATAAAACTCACATGCATGGTTCTTCTTTACGTTATTTTTTACTGTTTACGAATAGAGCTGGACAAATTATTCATAAATTTTGATTCGCTTTGTCATCCGTTTTGATTCGAACCAAAAAAACCTGATATCCGTTACTCTACGAAGCAAATCAAATACTAAAATGCAATATCCGTAAAAAAAAGAAGCAAATCACAAATATCAATATTTATAGGAACGGATATCCAATTTGATCCGTTATATGCATATATATGCACATATATTTAAAGAATTATATATAAGTTATATATTATATTTTATATAAATTTTACAATTTTCTTTTTAAAAATAATTTCATTTTAAGAATTTTATTTTTCATGTATTATTTTCAAAAAAATGTCATTTTATCCTTATATATTTATCAACCATCTTTATATACTTTTACATACACATACATGTGCACATTGACGTGAACACCTTATAACTAAGTATTTACCACAACTGAAATATCTAAATTTTTTTGGAAGTTGAAATATTCATTTTCTTAATGCTTCTTTCACTATCAACCAAATTGTAGTAAAATGATTTGTCTTAATAGTTTTTTTTTTTACCTATTATCCGTTTAGAAACTATAATATGAAACCATTGGTTCAACATCACGACTATCTAAGATTCATAACATGAAAACAAACAAATAATAGTAATTCATGATTATCACAGGAAAAAAACAACCAAATAATAGTAATTCATGATTCATAACATGAAAACAAACAAATAAATATTTACATAAAAATAATATCTGTGCATAGCACGGGAGATAATACTAGTCACTCTATAATTTACAAGTCCTGGCCATCTTTATCAGCTTGCCTTTGAGTTTGAGCTTCTTATGATTTCTTCTTGGCCTTTCCTCTCTATCTTGACTTCAAAACCTTTTTTTTTTGTTTTGCCAAACTACTAAAAACAACAGAGTCCATGGAAATGAAATGGCTATTAACCTCGGCTTTCACTCAAATGTTCGGCTACTCAAACCATATCGATCAAACCAGCAACTACGTAAGCACCCGCAACAAAATAAAGGTGATGAAGAAAGAGGAGTTCCCAAGCGGGTTCAAGTTCCTCTTCACTAACCCAAATACTACAAGTCTGATTATGAGGTCATGTATGATGACTTGCTCCTCAAACAATATGGAATCTCCTTCGAAGGATCTCTTGAAGATAAGAGGGTCTTTGCAATTGAATCATTTCTCTGGCCTGATCAGCTTTAGAGTTTGTGCTTTTTTGGTATGTTAATATCTCAATCTCTCTCTATCCACCAACGTCCGATCCTATCAATGAGCCTGAGATAGTTAAATGTTTTAGTGTTTATGTTAAATCACCGTGTATATCAATCACTTACCTTGTAATTTACACAAATGGGGAAGTTTTGAAGCATGTAATTTACACAAATGTATCACCAGTGCATAATAGCTTCTTTCATGTATTTCATTCTAAGAATGTGATCTATCGACTTATTAGGATCTAATTGTCTATTTTTTTATTAACTCGGATTAATTTTATGAACTACCCCCTAACACATGACACTTAACAAATGTTTATCATTATTACTTTTTGATAAGATACACTCACAAATGTGAATGCAACAAAAGTCGGAATACGTTCGAACACTTGCATTATTCACGGTATACGTGATTTGTAGCGCAAATCTTGCCCCTATTCAGGGCCAAGCCTGAGCTTGTTACCCCTATAACTATTTACCAAATTGAAATGACTTCAGATGTAAAATTGGATACAAAATTAAATAATGACATCAATTTTAGAGGAAAGCAAACGACGAACATGAGATAGAAGTAGCATAAAATCTTATATATGTCTTTGCAGATCATTCATGGGAAAAATTCTTATTTTACTTCAAATTTGATATTACTTTCTAAATTTATCTTTAAATGATAATTATTTCATAAATACTTTAATTTTATTATGAAAAAAAATTTAACCTTCGTAAATCATTCATAAAGGTTTTAAAGCTATTTATAGAAGTTTATAAACACAATCTCGTCACTCTAAATACTTAACTCTAAGAAATAATCACTAAATGCTAAACCAAAATGTTGTGATATTTTTAAGAAATGATATCTAACTTAGGGGATGTATTCAATATAAAGGTTAAGGTGATTTGATTTTTTAATGAGTTTTAGATGATTTTATATAATTGGAAAGTTTAAATGGTTTTTATTAAACCATTCTCGAATATCAGCTAAAACCATAAGATTTGATTTTTATTTTTTTTAATAAGAAACTCCACCGACACTCTAAAATCATTCGAAAACTGTAAATCTCCATAGCTTAAAATATTTTTTAATAACAATGAATTTCAAAGTAGTACTTTATAAAATGTCAAGTTTAATAATAGTGGAATTTAAATGAGTTTTTGAAATTCATGTTTGATAACAAAGTATTTGTCATTTTTATACATATCACCTCAAATTTTCAGTTGAATATACCCCGAGTATATTTCAAAAAAAAAATTCATCAATTATTTTGCAGATAGTATTGTATTTGTTTACTATTCACCTTTTTGATACCGAACAAATAAAACAATAATTAATTTGCATGCATCACTGCAAGAAAACAGCGGTATTCTGACGGACATTCCGACGGAAAATGAAATCCTCGGAATATCCCAAGGAATTTCCGAGGATATTCCGAGGAAACACAAAATTTGGTTTCCTCGGAATTTCCTCGGAATATACCGACGGAATTCCGAGGAAATATAAATCCGTCAGAATATTCTTATGGAATACCGAGGAAAAATGTATTCCTCGAAAAAACCCGATGAATTCCGAGGATATATTATAGCCGTTAGAGAGCCGTTGGGGGATTTTAAACATTTTGAGGAAATTCCGACGAACTAGCCGTTGGCGTCGGAATTCCGTCGAAATTTTCTCGGTCTGTCGGCATGATTTCAACTATAAATACAAGCACCCCTCTTCCTCTTCATTCACTCCATATCTTCATCCTCCCTCTTACTCTCTTTACACACGAATTTGATTCATAAAAAACATGTCTTCTTCAAATTATTTTCGTTCTTGGATCGATCGACCTCATTTGGATCCGAAC
>NC_027749.1:10451736-10454461 GCF_000695525.1 Brassica oleracea var. oleracea | reverse complement strand
CTAGCTTAGCGATCTATAGTTTGTGTTATGTCTTATCTAGGTTAGCGATCCATGTAAACAAATTGAACAACAAAATCTGTAAGCGTACTGTTAGATCCATCTATTAAAAAGACCAATAAGCGTGTCTTTGTTTCATCGTTTGTTTGTATATTTGTGTTCTATCTTTGATTCATTGTAGCTTTGCTTTCAGGTAACAACAGTGTTGATCGACAATGCTTATTGTCTGAGGTAACCTTGCTTTTATTTAGTGATAAAAATTCTATATAATAGAACAAAAATAACTTGTGTTCAGTATCTGATATGTTTGTCTGTCGCTTTGTTTTGTGTTCTGTGTTGAGGTGATGGAGTGATGGTGAGAAAGTAGGTGACTTGGTCATCTTCTTCTCCTCTTAGACAGCTTCAGGACATAAGGTTAGTCACTCTCTTACCCAGAACTATTAATCATTGATAGGAGAACTCGCTATCTCATTGTCTTGTGTTGACTAGTTCGGTGAATCTTATTGTCTTGTGTTGAGTAGTGTAGCGTCTTGTTTCAGTTGTTTGCATTGATAGTACTGATATGTCTCATCTTTTGTTCTTTTGTACATACAGAGAAGAGATCATGCGGAGTAGTAGATTGCGTACTTCAATTTTTCATGTTCATCAACGACTTCCCCAAGACGGTTGCTGGCGCCAAAGGTGATTGCGTGCCAAGGTTTGTGTCCTGAACTGTGTTTTCTTTTTTTTTGTGTTCTATGAACTGAACTGTCTTTTTTTTTTGTGTGTCCTGTGATGAGAACAATGAAGGATTGCACGAGTACATACACCACCTGGTCGAGTAGTTTCCAGCTTCAGCCGATATAGCAGCTTTAAGGACCTCAGGTTAGTAAGCTCTTAAACGTGTGAAACTTAGATTCATTAATCACTAGGTTATCGGATCACTGTCTAGTTTAGCTTGCATTGCGTAGATGATATAGTAAATTTGAACGAGAGATTTTTGTTTGTGTACTTGTGTAATAAAATTTGGAACTTTGAAAATAAACAATAGTAACAAATTTTAAATAAGATATTAACAAAAAATTTTAAAAATAGACAAAATTTAGGAAACCCTAAAAAGGTTATTTCATTCCACGGCGTGAAAAAAAAAACACAAAACTTGAGAGCGAGAGAGACCATGGGATCAAGGAGCCAGTCCGAAGATCAGTCGACGTGGGATCCGAATTACTCCCCGCCAAATACTGTGGACTTTGCCACTCAGGAAGTCTTAGCTACTCTTGCTGCAGCAGCTGAGGTTGATGATCAGATTGCTTCTCAGGAAGCTGGTGTAACTCGTGCTGATGGGAAGCAGCAAGGAAGCAGAAAAAGGCTTATCAGTCTTGTCGATGATACTGATGATTCTGATGTTGAAATCAGTCAACCAATCCAAAAAACCAAGCCTCACAGACAGACCAGTTTCGGAACAGCCACGGGGAAACCCATGTTGCAATCCACTATAGATGGTGGCGTTGGCTCGTCTGGACAGGTGTATAGTAAAGGGAAGTCTGTTCCTATGAAGTCTGTGATTCGTGGATGGAGAAGAAAGTCGCCTACTAAGTCCAAAAAGAAGAAGGTTTCGCCTACTCAGTCGCAAAAGAAGAAGGAGAAGGTCGCAGAGGACATACCCGAGCTTGGTGATGAACTGGATGAAGAAGAGTTTGATGAGGATGAAATCGGTGAAGAGGAAAGGGAAGAGAGGCAAAAATCAGATGTCTGGAAAGATTTCAAGGTGGTCGAAAAACCCAATGGAAAGTTGAAAGCTGCATGCAATCATTGCAAACGTGAGTATGCATGGCAATCGCATTCGCATGGAACCAGTGGGTTGAGAAGACATCGGGAGAATGTAAAATGTATCCAAGGAATCGAGGAAGGCAGCAACAACTCAATATCGACGGGAAAGTGGTATCTCGCAAGTATGATCATACTGTGTTTAGGCAGATGGTAGCTAAGACAATAGTCCATAATGATCTACCTTACTCGTACGTGGAGTATAAAAGAGTGAGAGACACCTGGAAGTATTTGAATGCTGATGTCCAAACCATTTGTCGAAACACAGCGAGAGCAGATGTGTATAGACTATATGAAGGCGAGAGAGACACACTCAAGAGGGAATTAGCGACTCTCCCTGGACGAGTGTCCTTCACGTCTAACTTGTGGACATCCTTGAAACGGGAAGGATACATGTGTGTGACAGCACATTACATTGATCGGAATTGGAAGTTGAACAGCAAGATCCTGACGTTTTGTGCTCTACCACCACCACATACCGGTATGAGTATTGCGGTTCAACTCCTCGCGTCACTGAAAGAGTGGGGAATTGATAAGAAGGTGTTCTCAGTCACATTAGATAATGCTACAAGTAATGACTCCATTGAGGACATTGTGAAGTCGCAGCTGAAATTGAATGATGATTTGTTGTGTGGAGGAGAGTTTTTCCATGTAAGATGTACAGCTCACATACTTAATCTCATAGTGCAAGATGGGTTGAAGGTTATTGGAGACTCTTTGCAGAAAGTAAGAGAGAGTGTTAAGTATGTATTAGGATCGGAAACACGTGAACACAAGCTTGATGTCTGGAGACATTTGATAAGAAGGGTTATAAAACAGCGCCCACAGATGAGGAATGGACTAGAGCCGCTAATATCTGTGATTTTTTGGGTCCTTTTTGCTGTGATCACAAGCTTGATGTCTGGTTCGAATTACCCGACTG
>NC_027749.1:10450654-10451636 GCF_000695525.1 Brassica oleracea var. oleracea | reverse complement strand
GAGACTTAATTTTTTATACTCACGATCAAACAACAAACTATAGTTCTCCAAAGTTATCTGAAGAAACAGATTGAATGGCTAGTAATTAACAGTGGACTTGATTGCATCCAATATCTGCACCAAACTTGAAGAGTCTTCAATAGAAAAAAAATATAGAACAAGACTAATATATGTAAAATTTTGTTAAGCTCCAATAGTAGATGGGTCATGTGTTCATATATCATTCATTATGTGCAGTTAGGTGTGTAGTGGTCACTGGAGCAGCCTGCAGCGTCGAGAAACGTCATGCTGCACTCCTTTCGCGTCCAGCCCGCGGGACGGCTTGTAAGGGACTGTGCAATTAGGCGGTACGGGACTGGGCCGGCTTTCTCTAGACCGCATCCCGCGCGGGACGGGACCGCCTGGACCCGCGAGATGCTGAGCCCGCGGCGGGTCGAGACGGGACGGGACGGTCCAACCTGTTTGACATCTCTAATCACATATTTATACTAATTCACATTTATTGATATAACATATATATGTGCTATTAATAGGTGTCTGCTGGTTTGGCCAGAGGTGAAATATTTGACGATTGGATACGCGAGATGGTCGTTGGACCAAACTTTGTTGTGAAGTCATATCCGAGATTTTGTACTCGAGAATATGCATTCACAACTCAGAAGAGGAGACGTTCGAGTACGACTTATGATGCTGGTGTTTGTTCTGCATCAGGAGATGATGTATACTACGGACACATACATGAGATTTTGGAAATCAAGTATTTGGGCATGGTTGGATTGCGCTGTACTGTTTTCTATTGTGATTGGCACGACAACACTCTAGATCGAGGTGTGAGAACAGATGCATTTGGTGTTACATCAGTAAATTCGAGGCGAAAGCTGCAATATTATGATCCTTTCATTCTTGCTTCCCAGGCCGATCAGGTAATTAAATGTTAATTATTTAGAATGATTGATCATCATGTGTATTAATTTATAATTTT
>NC_027749.1:10449387-10449540 GCF_000695525.1 Brassica oleracea var. oleracea | reverse complement strand
AAAACTATTTTTTGTAATTATTAAACTATTTTTTATTTATTAAAACTATTTTTTGTTATTATTAAAATATTTTTTATTTTATTAAATATTTTTAATATATATAAATCTTTTTTTGTGATTAAATTATTTGAGATTTTTTTTTAAAAATAAATT
>NC_027749.1:10448276-10449351 GCF_000695525.1 Brassica oleracea var. oleracea | reverse complement strand
TTATTTATTAAAATTATTAGAACTAATTTTTAAATATGTTTTTTTTAATTTACAAGTCTAATGATGATCAGACCCGGCCTCGACAGCGTCGTGGTCGTGGTGGTACGGGGAGCCAGTCTCGGGATTCCAGCCAGATTTAGGATTCCGCTTCGCCCCACAGCTACTACCATACATCTCCCTCTCCATTTTTCGCTTCTGCTCCTCTCGCTCCCCCTGCTGCACCCGCTCCTGCTCCTCCGGGTCCTCTTGGAGTGTTGAGTGTTGCGGAGTTGGTTTGACAGCCCGGTCGTGACCATCTTCCCTATCTCACTCCGTATCCACATGGACGGGGTCAAACATGGTAATTAAACGTATTTTTTTTCATTAAAATTTGATTCATTATTAATAATTTGTCGTTTGTTCTTTTTATTAGGTTCAACCGATCCGGGAACGGGATCAGCGCATGGATCAACCGTCTGATGTACTCGGCCCTCAACAAGGGACATCCGACTTTCACTGGTTTCCCTACCGAGAAGTAGCATATGTTGTTTCGTCAGTTTGCGGTAAGTATTCTAATTTTTTACTTATATTTTTAATCTTTAATATAAATTTTCTACTAATTGTGTTTTTTTTTTCAGCAAGAATTCAACTGGAATTCCGATGAGACGTTATTTATCTATCACCACTTCGTCCATAAAGTTATGGACAACTATGGGAATCAGATTCACGAGTGGAAGAAGAAGTGAGAAATCAACAAGGTTGTTTTTAATTTATTAAACAAATTTTTAATTTATTAAACTATTTTTTTATATATTAAACTATTTTTTTCTTATTAAAAGGTCCCAAAGTCGATAAACAACACGGTCTGGATGGAGTTGTGTGCGCATTGGGATAAGGAAGAGACAAAAGAAACTTCTTCCACCAACTCCACCAACCGTAGGAGCGGCCGTAAAGGGAAGGACATCTTCTAGCATAACTTGGATGCTCAATCTATTGCCTCTCTGGGGGATCGCACGGTAAGTTCAGCCGCTTTTTCTTCAATTATTTAAGTTTTGAAATTTTATTTTTTGTGCATTTCTTCTAATTTCTAATGTTT
>NC_027749.1:10330096-10448081 GCF_000695525.1 Brassica oleracea var. oleracea | reverse complement strand
CTTTGAATATTATCTAATATGTTTTCAATTTTAATTTTAATTTTATATTTTCGAATTTAAATTTCAAAAATTTTATTTTTAAAAAAAAAAATATTTTTTTTTGAAATTCCGAGGAAATGAACCCTCGGAAATTTCCGACCAACATTTCCTCGGAATATACCGAGGGACTCCTTCCTCGGAATATACCGAGAGACTCATTCTTCGGAATTTTCCGAGGGCTCCGTTCTTCGGAAATACCCGATGAAAATTCCGAGGAACATTTCGTCGGAACCTCCGAGGTAAATTCCGAGGAAGTTCTCCCTCGGTATATTCCGAGGACCTTTGCGACGAACTGGTGGTCCTCGGAGTTTCCTCGGAATTCCGTCGAAAATTTTCGAAGGATTTCCGAGGAAAAATGAATTTCCAAGGATTTGTTTCGTCGGTATGTCGTCGGAATAACGTTATTCCGACGACATACCGACGATTTTTTCCCTCGGTATGCCTCTGTTTTATTGTAGTGCATATTAATAGTAGGCAATAATTTATTGATCAACAAATAAAGAAGAAAATATATTGAGCAATATGATAAGGACCAATCATGTATGTTTGATATTTTTTTCCCTATCAATTGCTTTTAAATATTTTATTTCATTTATTTCATTCATTTTCAAATCAAACATAAAATTTTCTCAAAGTTTTAGTTTCACATTTTATTTCATTTTATGTAACAATTTGTTTTAGACAAATTTATTATAGAATAATATAAATTATATTATTTATATATTATATTCTGTTAACAAATTTAACGAATATTATATATATTTAGTTACATACCACAGTTATTATATAACTTTTTGAGATATTTAGGTTTTAGTGATTTTTGTATCTTGTAAAAATATATTATTTCACTAGATCATATATAGAAGTAGAGAAATAAAAACACATATACTTTATAATTTGTTATCTTTCCAAGCTTTAAAATTCATACTAGGACCAGGGGCAAATGCACTTGATGGGGAACTAGATTACGTGCCTCCAGATAAGTTTTAATATTCTTAAAATAATTAGTACAAAATTTACTTTAACAAATAGTTTAAACAGTGTGAAATACTCCAACTAACTCAAAAAAATTAATAGTGCCTATGGTTGAAGATGTTTCTAAATCCGCCACTACTGCTTCCCATATACAAATCGATACTTTTGTGGATCTATGATGGCACGGTCATTGGTTTAGGAATGAATTGTCGTGATAGTTGTGAACAAGAGAAGTTTAGCCTGTAAAATTACTGTTTGAATTTTTGACGATGTATGCAAAAAATAGAAGGTAAGCTAGCTATGAGTTATCTTGCCTGAAAAAAAAAGGAAATATACTCGCAATTCATAATGAGACAGACTACTCTGGGATATGGTGGTTGGCTGGTCTTTTCTTTAGAAATATATGATATTCATCTCTAACAGATTTTGAAAGTTTTGGTCTATTTTATATTTTGTGTGTAAAATGTCTGTACCGAATAGTAGGGACCCTTATATATAGCAACTATTTTACAAACTAAAGTTTGATATAATAAAATGAGTAGTCATTAGTCAATGTAATAAAAGGGAACAATACCCAAACATGCATCATGTATCTGGATGATGAAATGAACAGATCCATCTTATGATTACCATTGTAAACAACCGCAGCACTGATGAGAGGTCTTTTCAACTCAAACGCACACAAAAATCGATGGGGTCTTGTATGAGACGATAAAGGATAGTTTGGAAAAAGATAAAGTGACCTCTTTAATTTGTTAAAAGTAAAACAGTCAGATAAGAAAAAAACTCATCAAATCATGCGTTGAATAATTTTACCCACCAATATGAATCAAACCGACGTAATACCCCTGTTCGGGAACGCGCTAGGCGCTAGTCGGGCGGTCGGGTTGGGCCTAGCGCCTAAAGAGAAAATCGGGGATTAATCGGAAATTATGCGGGACAGAATTTTTAGATGGTTTACTATGTTATAAGACATGTTAATCTTTAATTGTGTATAACATTAATACATTTTCATGTTTAAGATTGTATAAAACACACAAATAGAATATATAAACTTAATATAGTGTAATTTTCATCAAAATTATGAATATAAATGATATTTATAAAATTTTAGATCAAATAAATAAATAAAAATATTATTAAAAATAAAAAAAAATAAAAAAAATAAAAAAATAAAATAAAAAATAAATAAAAAAATAGATTAGGCGGCCGCCTAGGCGGCTAGGCGGTCATTTAGGCGGTCTAGGCGGAAAAAAATCGGATATCCGATTTTTTAAACCGATTTGGCATAAATCGGGGCGGAAAAGTGACGCGTAACGCATAGGCGGCCGCCTAGACGGCTAGGCGGCCGAGTTTTAGAACAGGGCGTAATACTAGTTGACAACAACAAAAATCGACAAAGTTAGGAAATGGATTCTGTTAGTTTGAGGTGATAAACTAAACCGGAATAGAACAACTAATAAAACAAAAATTTCTATATAAATACTTTGTAGTCCTAGATAAAGAGTCAGAAATATGATTTTGCACTATCTTTTCTAATTCTCTTGCAAAGCTTGGCAAATATGAAATTCTTAATCACAGTGATCAAATCTTTACAATCCGTACCAAAACTTTGACATGTTCGAGCTCTCGTTAAAGATGAAACATATGTAATCTATACTTCAATCAAACCTGGTTCTCTGTATTAATTGAATTTAACCGCGTATAGTTGGTATGCTGCTGTTGGAGGTTGTAGTTTGATTGTATCTCTTTGTATCTTTGATAGGTTAAGAAATCATCTTTAAAATATTATTTTGGTACTATATAATTATTCTTGATTATTTTTCATAAAACTAATAATCATCCTTAATTAATGGGCTTCACATGTATTACCAACCTCCAAAACTTTTTTTAAAGTGTTTTATTTTTCTTAATTCAAAATACATGCAAAAACCAAGACACATCATTTTGCTCGAGAAATTAGTTGCAGGTGTATAATTATAAATATAAAGAGTGAGAAAAAACAGAGCTTGTCTGAAACTTTTCAAGAACTCAGATTAGTCTTTTTCATTAAAATATATATTACTCTAATCTAGATCCATAAAGAGTGAAACTAAGATTAAAGATTTAAATCCGATATAACTCAATATATCCGTTAGTTAACATCAATGGATAACGAGACATTATTCTGAACTTCTCTTTAGCTCTGTTGTTGTTTTCTTAAATCAAGTTTCCGTGGAATGATGAAAATGGTGAAGAAAACTGATGAAGAAAATCACTTTTCTTGGTGCTGTTTTCTTTCACATTCGCCATTGCTGTTTTTCCTTGTAACCCTTATTACATTTCTAGTTTTCCTCTATCTTTTAAGCTCTTATGGATTCTCTTCTCTTCTAGTAACCATCGCAATCTTGTTCATCTCTACTTCTCTTTTCTTTCTAAGATTCTTCAAGAAAAGGACTGGAGTCTATTTGGTTGAAAGATCTGAAAAAGAAGGGGATAACAATGATGATAATGCTGGTAATGATGAAGATGCTGATGATGAACATGGGGATGAAGACGATGATGGTCTTATTGAGATTTTTCTTGTGAATGAAGAAGCAGAAGCTGTAGAGGCAGTGAGGAACATTAATCAGAGTCTTCAGAGAATTAGGGTTGACGAAGAAGAAGAGATAAATGATGTGAATATGGAAGAAGAAGATAATTTTATTGAGATTGATATTTCTATTGGATCTATTAAAAGATAAGTAAATGAAAATTAAGTTTATGATTTTTTTTTTCAAATGTACAAAGGGAATTCAACGCTAAATAAAATATTGGAGTTTTTGATAAATGGTGATTAGGATCTAGTGTTTAATTTATGATAAAAATCACTCATTTTATTGATTCAATTAGCTTTGATTAGGGGTGGGCAAAAAACCAAACCAAACCGAACTAAACCGACCCAACCGAACTTAAACCGATCCAAACCAAACCAAAGTATATGTCTAACCCATTTGGTTCAGTATTTTATCAACCCAAATGGTTCGGTTTGGTTGGTTTCAAATCAAACCAAACCAAAAAAATCGAACCAAATATTAAGATTTAATATATTTAACCATTTAGCGTAAACAACTAAACATAATTTTATACATAATTTTTAATGAATAGTATAAGCACAACTAAAAAAAATAAAATAAAATAATATGAATCTCATACATTAACATCAAAACGAAATTTTTTTATGATATTTATATTAGGTTTGAAGGTAATAATATAAAATTATTGGACTACATTTTCTACGTATTTATTGTGATGTTTGGTTTTACGTTTAAATATGAAGAAAATAATGATTCAATATCAAATGTTGATTTGTTTATATTTTTATAAATCATATTTTTGTAGTTGAACTAGAAAAAAATTAAAAAATAAATTCGGTTGAACTAAGAAATACAAACAAAACCAAATTAAACCAAACTAAATACAAACCAAATCGAACTAAAACCGAACTGGACACAAACCAAACCGAACATAAACCAAACTATACTAATTTTGGTTGACTTTGGTTCAAGATTTCTTAGACCCAAATAACCCAAACCAAACCCAACCCGTAATTAAATCGAAATGCTAACCCCTAGCTTTGATGGATAGTGCTAATTAAATTCTTTGAAGGTGATTGTGTCGTTCCTTTGCGTTTGAGTTTTTTTTCTTATCAATGCAATAGATTCCTTTTCCCCCCGCAAATTAACGATTAGTTATTCGGTCATGTTTGTTTTAATATTTGACTAGATCGAGACCCGCGCTGTGCGCGGATATTATTTGAACAATTTTCGTAATAAGTTTTGAGATTAGATTAAATTATTTTTTCTTGTTTATAATAGAACTTCTTTTATAATTGACTTTTGTTTTGTTTTTGAGGTGTATATAACGTTAGAAGTTGATGTTTTTTATTTGTCAAACACAATTGAGAAGATATAGATGTTTGGGATCCATATATTTGTAAAGTTCATTATACTTGGTCCATTTAAAAAAAATAAGACACGTTAAATTAGTCAAAAAGATGTCTATAGAATTGGCTCATTCGTTAAAAACAATCTAGTTTTCTCAATAACAAAATTAAGCCTACAGTTTTTTTTTCTGGAAGGTCAACTACTTTAATGTGTCTAAAAAAAGTTAACAACTTTATTTTCTTTTCGTCTTCTCTTTCGGTGGTTCTGTCGAATCAAAACAAAATTGGCATCGATCTTAATCAATCCTTTCAATTCCCGAATCAAAACCGTTCAATCTATCACCAAAGTGAATCGATCTTCTATTTTGAGGTTAGCCTCTTTAGATTTTTGTTTGTAAACCCTAATATTCTCCGATCAGGCAAACCTAAAATTCGTTTCTATATCTTTCTCATATTGATAGATCTCTCACCTATATTTTTCAATTCCTTCTGTTTGATGTTTACAAAAAAGGTTAGAGAGAAGATGGATATAAAGTTTGGGTTTTGTAGACTGTAGACAAAATTGCAGTAGTTTGGTAGTATAAGATGTAATTAAAAATTCAATTGAGGTTGTAGTCATCTCAGGGTTCTAATATATTTGTTATTATGTGCCTATGTCATGTATTTGAGTGATTGTCAACAGATTCACTGAGGGGCGAAGGGATTGCAATGGAAAAGATAAGTTTACTCGCTTGTATTCATGGCTCGTCGGTCTATACTTTCCGCCAGCAGGAGTTACAGAGAAGTTCTCAATGAACCTCCATTGTCCAACCTGAAGCTTCTTAACACGAGGAAAGAAGACTCTCTTGCAGGTACAATGAATCTTAACACCCTACATTAACATTAGATAGAATAAAATTAAGACGATTGAACACAACCTTTTTGAAATATGAATTTTAACAAATAGACACACTTACTGTCCTATCTGCGAGTATGAACTGAAGAGAGTCTCCACCAGCGTAATTAGATGGTTGTGACCATGAATGAAGAACTTTGACTTCAACGATCCAAGTTGTTTTAAATGGTTTAACATTCTTCAACAAATTTATTCGACCTGATGTAACCATAGCCATTTGTGTCTCTTTTTTTCTTTTCGTTAGAGATCTAGAAAGTATTAGGCAATGGAAGCTGTTTTATAGTGATTTGGTACTAAAGATTAGGTTTAATGAGTATATCGTGAGGATATTCTGATTTCTTTTTTAAATGAGATGAAAAGAAGATTGCGATTTCCATATATTTTAGGAGTTGTTATATGAAGTTAAGATATGTAATCTTAAGAATGATAGATAAAAAGTTGATAAATATGGAGCTCGGAATATAAGAAAGGATATCTTAAAAATTAAAAGGAATGAAGTTGTTAGAGATTATATTGTTTGGACGGCACATTAGTTAAGATTTTTTGAATCTATTCTTATTGAGGATAAAATCTAATCTGTTATATTAGATTATATGTATATAATTAATAGAAATATAAATAATCTATTACTACAAAATCGATATGAAGTGAAGTATCGCTTTATGGACTTTGGCTTTATGTAATGTCAATGATGATCATGATGTAAGATCTATTTGATTGAAGCTTATATGCCGACAAAATTGTGTTCATAATTAGAATTTTTAATTTGTTGTAATGTTTCTTATGGCTGAAGATTGAAAAAATTAAAAACGAATTTGATTTCTTTCTGTTGGCAGGTAGTGATCGGAGAAGACACAAAAACAACAATGTATATAAGCATGATCGTCAATCAGAGTTATGGTATTATAGGACTTTTATACTAACATGATAGTCAATTAGTGTAATAACATTATTCTTGTATGTGGGGCTTGTAATATAAGAAGAGAGGATCATGTATAGTAACATGAAGATAACATACTAGTTATTATAATAGTAGACAACGTGCCGGTTTAGGTAGTTTAATGAACCAAAGATGATAGATGATAATATTATTTCTATGTTGGTTTAAATTAAGTTGTAAGTTAAGTTGATATATCCAAGGAACCAAACACATTTACATGTCCAAATACATGCTATTCTAATGGAAGTCCAAAAATAAATGAGAACTTGTAAATAGTAGATTTTTTTTAGGACTCTAAATTAATAGAGTAGATGCAGCATCTATATCTAACATCTAAATAAAATATCTAAATATTTAATTTTATTATTGTTCGTTTTTATAGTTTGTATTTACATTCAAATGCAACATCTGGATGCTAAGTTGTTCATTTTTCAATTTTATAATAGCATTTGAATGCCAATAGTTAAAAAGATTAAAAATGGATGAACAAGAATATAAGATATATATATCAACAATTTTTAATTAATTTTATTAATCAAATAATGTGAAACGTATTTTAGAGTTTCAACAAAAATATGATAGTCAATGAAAAATATGTAAAAGAGTAAGTATATAACACTGTTACAAAAAAGAGTAAGTCTATAACACATTATTCTACAGGGTATACAATGTTCGTATGAAAAATAGTTATTCTCCGCTCTTTTACCGAAATTATTTCAGTTTCTTATATTTGGATCCATGGTCGTATTGAAATTGCGTTTTTATTTAGTAAACTTTATATGATATCAATATTTGATTTGTCAAATTTTTATGATAATGAACATTTGATAAAGTATGTTTTGAATAAATATTAAAAGTTTATCATGCCCAAAACAGTTTAATTTAGTTTAATATTAAAGATGCATTCATTAATATATAATAGTTCAAACAAAAATGTTTATTTTAAGCTGTTAAGAAATTGTTTCATCTTTACTATAAGTTTTTATTAAATAATTGAAAATAAATTCCTTAATCTACTGAGAGTGTAGAATATACACTCATTATGCAACATATACACTTAATCAGAGGGTGTCTGCGCTTTACGCGGAATATTATTTTATTATTTTTAAATATGATTTTTTGGATAATGTGATTATGTGGTCAATATTTATTTGTGAAGAGGATCATTTAGTGTTTTATTATGTTATGTAGTAGTAGGTAATAAATTAATATATTATGTGTTTATCTTTTTAATAATGTATCGTTGTGTGTATAATACTACTGGTTAGTGATGAAATGAGCTTCTGATGTAAAACATATTAAATTTCAATAACTTTGCATTTAGGTATTTGTTGATTTTAAGATTAACGGCATCAAAATTGTATTCTAATTTTTTACATTTTTGAACATTATTTTTTTCAGATATCTTTTGCATTCTCTCCATATTTTGACCTTGAGCAGTCACCATCTATGTATTTCGTTTACCTTTTCGGTGTGCTGGACTTCTCACCATCACTGAAAAAGACTCAACTCTGTGCTCTTGTTTTTTATTCTTCTTATGTGAGATTATCTTGTATTTGTTATCGATCACACATATTAGTTCCATGTTGTGCGGTTGTTTCTTACGGCTTTGTAGGTTCCTAGATTTTGGCTAATTTTAGAAATTACATTTCACTGGGTTGAGTTAGAATTTAGTTTTCTTTGATGTTGTCTTCCTCGTCGTTGGTTTGCCGTCGATAGTTTTTGATGTTTTGGTTTTCAAGAACTGGTTTTTGGTGATCTTACTTTTATGCTTTTTACATAGCTCGAGGATGGCTCCACAGTTTACTGATTTCGTTTCGTCTCCTTTCATCTCTTTGTTCTCTCATCTCGTTGCACTTTCATCGCTGATCACGTCTCTGGTGGCTCTCTCTTTCGCCATATTTGCTACTCCAGGATTGTATTGTGTTTTTCTCTATGTACGCTTTGTGCGTTTGGAAGGTTGTTTATGGTCTCAAGCTTGAGCTCTGGTTTCTTGGTGGTTGGCTTCCATTCTCCCCCACTCATGTTGTTTATCTTCTTCTCATGCGTCCCTTGGTGTAGGTGTGCGGAGTTAGTCTTTTGGAGTTTTGGTTTCTTCTATTCAGAGCTTCGTGGTTCTTTGTTGGCATGGACGCCTTGTATGTGTTTGTTTAATTTATGATGTGCTTCTTACCTCTTAGCTGGTGGTTGTGCTTCCGGTGCTTTAGGCATGCGTCTTCTTGTTTCAAGGTAACTTTGTTCTTCTGATGATTATTCTTTCTTTGACCTGCTTTTTTGGATTTTTACGCTGGTGCTTGATCACAATCATTTGTGTTATGGGGATTGTTTTGTCTCATATTTTATCTTTTTACCTTTTTCTCACATCTGTTTGTTCTAGTCAAAACATTCTATGGTAAGATGAAATAAATTAGTTTTCTTTGTTGATATTTTTTCAGCCCCAAACCTTTATTAAGTTAGTGTTACTAAGATATTTTTTTTTTCTATAATTGTGAAAGTTTTAAGTTTAGAATAGGTATTGCACTATAATTTTTTCTTATTAGTTTAGTCATTTTATATTTTAATAGTTAAATAAATATATAATTGTAAATAAGAAAATAGAGAAAATTTAAAAATAAATTTTATTATTTTATTTATTCATCTTGAATCTTAGTGAACAATAAAATAGATTATCAAACTTCATACAATAATAGTTAGTGCGAAAAAGATTAAATAGTGCACAATTAGAAAGTATTTGGCCAAATTGCAATTACCTAAAAGAAGAAGAACTTAAAATGTAAAAAAAAAATACATGGATGACACGTGTGGCAAAACCCCATGCCACTTATCTGAAAAAAGGAAAAAATCAACTTTATATATATAGATATTGACCGAATTACTTAATCTACTGATAATGTATAATATTAATGGGGAATTTCATGTTTACCATTTTTATTGTACCGTTATTCATCTTTACTACTACTCGATAGACATTTTGAAAAATACTTTCTTCTTTAAGTGGCAAAAGATTTTTATACTCTTGTTCTCTGTATATATAATAAATAATTTTTTAAATAACATTTTTTTTATATTTTCGAATTATAGTTATCCAAATTCGAACATTTTTACTAAAAAAATTCGATTTTTTTTTCAATTTTTATTTTTGAAAATCAAAAATTATGTGTCAAACTATTTTTAAAATTTTTTTAATAGTTTTAAAGTATTTATTTATATATTTATTAGAATCTTAAATTTCACAATCCAAAAACCCTACCCTATCCTCCTCAGTTCTAAACTCTAAGTCTAGATTAGTTAACCATATGTGTATAAATATCTTTTATCTTTTATTAAAAGTGAAGATAAAAATGGTTAACTGGTATTATAAATGTGGTATTTGTGGCAATTTTTCAATATTAATTGCGTTATAAATATGTATTATTTCCATATTTTATGGAAAAATTGTGAAGTCTTTAAACGTAAAGACCTAAAAACAATTAGATTTATAGAAATAATTTATCGTAGATATTCTAAATATTTTATATTTAAAATAAGTTGAATAAATATCAAATAGTAAAGGAAAGTCAGTTACTTAATTCACCCATAATAAATTTGCATACATCATTTAAATATAAGTAACTAGATCAACTAAGAAATAAAAATATAAGAGGTGATTGGATGGACAGTAGCAAGTGGTTTAGCTTTAATTTCTATCTACAACCATATAAATTAGTAATCATGCTTCAACTAGTTTTAAAGCAAAAAATAAAATAAAATATGGATTTAGGAGCCTTGTTTTCTAAAGCGAAAAATATTGTTGTATGAACTTTTATTTATTTTTTCATTTAATTTCTACATGTACGATAGATACATCTACATCATAAAATTTTGCAAACTAAATTCAACAGTAAAATTTCTAATGCTACATCCTAACTAATCATTCCCATAGTTTCACAAGTCAAATGATGATATGGCTGTTCAATGATGACTCTTTAACGTTTCTTTTTTTTCAACACTAACAGATTTCATTGAAACGAAACATGGTGTTACACGGGATGAGATACATAGCTAGCGAGTTATGCAACTCCTAGAAACTTAAGCCAGCAGTAAACATGACCTTACTCTGGAGACTAAGACCGACAGAATCAAAGAACTTCTTCGGCAAATACAACAAAACATAATACACAAGCTTAGAGTAAGACTGATCATAGAACTAGATCATAACAACAAAACACCCAAGTAATGAGACATGCCGAGAGAGGAAGGAAGACATAAGCACACACCCACACGCGAACTTTATTAAGGGAAGTCTGCATCTCTTTATATTGCTCCGGACCACTGCCTGACAAGCCACGAGACACCGCAGAACCTAAACCCAGGAGGAAGAAGAAGACCCAGCTTTTTGACATTCGACCTCCACGCAAGGTGCCAAACGAGCCAAAGCCCCAAATCCTTGAAAACGAGTCGGAAGATAGAACCCGGAAGCGGACAGAAGAACACACATCCGAGACTGACCCGTCACAAGCGAAACCAAGGATAAGCACATCCTCCCAAACTCAGCCAATCCACCACAAGAAGCAAGAAATAAACACGCATGCAGATCAAATCAACCTGACCAAGCAAGATCTGAGAATACTTTCGCTCAACCAAGAGATAAAGGATTCTTAAACATGCAGATGGTCCAAAACAGAGAGAGGACAAGGTTAGACAGAAAAGGCAAACCAGAACCGGAAGTATGATTCCAAGAGAACCAATGCCAACAACGATCCTCTCCAAAATCAAGGTCTGCAGATCTGAATCTCGAACTACAATCAGAGGTACTCAAAGCCAAGACAGGGACATGCAGGTTAAAATCGAAGGAGAAACACAAGGCCAGACCGACGGCGGCTAAGAGAGCCCTCACCGTCGGCCGGAGATACGGATCTAAGTTTTAATTAAGCTAGAGAGAAAGCAGAGGAAAAGTTGACTCTTTGACATTTCTTTATCACAAAATTACTTATATATTGGAAAATTGACACAAATACCACACCGTTTTTCATCTTTACACTAACCACTTTTACCTGAAACGTAAAAAACACTTATACCCCTAAGTTAACTAATATAGACTTAGAGTTTGGAATCGAGGAGTGGGACATAGTTTTGGAATGTGAAATTTAGAATTCTAATAAATATATAAATAAATACTTAAAAATATAAAAAAAATTAGAAAATAGTTTCAAACATAATTTTTGAATTTCAAAAAGAAATTTTGAAAAAAAAATTTGAAAAAAAAAGAATTCAAAAAAAAAAATTATAAAAAAGTTCGAATTTGAAAATGTATAATTCGAAAACATATTTTTTATTTATTTATTTAAATAATGATTTATATATAGAAAGAACAAATGTATAAGAGTCTTTTGCACTTGATGGAGAAGATATTTTTGAAAATATTCTTGTACTAGTGGTAAAGATGAAAAGTGGTATCATGCAAGTGGTAAACATGAAATTTCTCCTTATATATTTCCACAAAGTGTGAACAATAGGAAACAGTCAGAACATAAGAGTCTGGAAGGACTCTTGGATCTCTCTATCTGAACAAATCAAACCATGCGGACCTATTCATGAAACATCACTAGACCTTCGAGTTTCTGATCTCCTCACTAGTGATCTACAATGGAACAAAAGCAGAATAGAAGAGATCCTACCTGACTTCAATGCGCAGATACAATGCCTGAAACCGAGTAAGGAAGGTGCAGAGGACATCTTTGTATGGCTCACCATCCAGACTGGTGTGTACACTACTAGGTCTGGCTACAAATCACGAGCTCGCAACAAAGACTACCTTGCTCCCCAGACAGCTCCTGCCCTTTCAACAGTCGAGCTGGAATTCAACTGGATATAAGATGTATGGAATCACAAAACAACTCCAAAGCTCAAGTTATTCCTCTGGTATATATTGCAAGGAGCATTACCTTTGTCCTCGTTGCAAAGCTGAGGAGACAGCAATGCATGTCTTCTTTCTCTGCCCGTTCGCGACAGAAGTTTAGCGACTCGCACCGCTCCATCAATCAATTCACATAGCTGATGCCGTCGATTTCAAAACAGCCTTGGTAATCTTCAGAAAAACCTTTTGCCTCCCTCCAACAGGATTTAGAGCCCCGATCCTCCCCTGGCTCTGTTGGTTCCTATGGACATCCAAGAATAAATTAATTTTTGAAGATAGAACGATCAGTTCGACAGAAGTTGCAACAAGAGCACTAGCAGCTGCTCTAGAATGGGATCAAGCTCAAGAAATAGAGAAATCGACAAGAAGTACAGGCCTACAGTTTAGAAAGGATCACCGGCGAGATCTGCGACGCTCTTCAACGCCAACTTGTTTCATCGACGCCGCCTGGGACGCCTCTACATATTTAGCAGGAATCGCATGGAATCTCTCATGGGCAGTGTCGGATCACCCCCTAACGGGAACCCAAGTCATCGAGAAGGTCGGATCTCCTCTTATGGGTGAAGCCCTAGCTCTCCTAATGGGCATCCACAAGGCTATGGATCTAGGGATATCCTCAATCATCTTCTACTCCGATTGCGCAACGCTCATTAGAGTAATCGTTAACAAAAGTCAGATCAAAGAGATCTATGGTGTTCTTCAGTATATCATCAAGCTCTCATCTCACTTTGCCTCTATCGTTTTTCAGTTCATCCCTCGTTCTCAGAACAGGGATGTTGACCTCTTAGCTAAGCAGGCCCTTTAGGCCCATCTTCCATTTCCATTTCCATTTGTCTTTGTGGGCTAGCCGCTTTGGATTTGAACCTTTATTGCTACCATTCATCTTAATTAAAATCGTACGATGTTCAAAAAAAAAAAAAAATATATATATATATATATTTCCACAAAGTTTGAATGATTTCAAAATACTAAATAAGCAATATGAGATTTATTTGTATTTCTATTAATATGAAAATTTAAACAGAACAAATAAATTACTTTTACGAGAAGTAAATTTACAGAAATGTTTTTATGTTGTATGCTAATTCAATCTCAGTCATTCGCTTTAGAACCAAACTGAAAAATATTTATTGAACAAATTATGAATTTAAGATAAAACACAATGAATAGCCTACTATACAAATATTTATACATAATTTTTAACGGTTCGGTTAAAAATAATAACTCGCATTTTAACGCGGGTACTATCGTAGTGTTAATTATTTGAAAGCAAATTATAGTAGCATGCCATTAACTATATTGGAGGTCTTTTTTCTGTGTCAACCAGCTATCTTGTAACTTGTAAGTTAACTCTGATTAGTAGTCAGTTAATTAAAATTTCTTGGTCAACTCTCTCTCTCTCTCTCTCTCTCTCTCTCTCTCTCTCTCTCTCTCTCTCTCTCTCTCTCTCTCTCTCGTTTGATCTTAGATCCAACTCATAAAGTCCATATTTTCGTTAAGCCGGAGAAAATGGCTTATAGAGTATTTGTTATCTGAAACGTGATTAATCTTTTCATCACAATAACGAGCATATTATTTATTTTTTGAGGAGCTTTTTTAATTTTCTCTAAATGTTCTCTTCTTACTCGTCTCGGAATCGGATATTTGACGTCTTCCTGAGCTTCAGAGGGGAAGATGTACGTAAGACATTCCTCAGCCACTTACTAAAAGAGCTGGATCGGAGATTGGTTAGTGCTTTCAAAGACAACGAGATTGAGAGAAGCCAGTGGCTTGATCTTGCCCTCAAACAGGCGATAAGGAATTCAAGAATTGCGATCGTTGTCTTCTCCAAACACTACGCCTCTTCTAGTTGGTGCCTTAATGAGTTGCTAGATATAGTGAAATGCAAAGATGAATTTGGTCAACTGGTCATACCAATATTCTACGGTTTGGATCCTTCTCATATAAGATACCAGAGAGGGGATTTCGGGGAGCTCTTTCAGAAGACATGTGAGAACAAAACAGAAGATGACATACGACTATCGCAGCACGCGTTGACTTATATAGCAAATCTCGTCGGTTTTCATTCTCAGACTTGGTACGTATGAATTAGCAAAACCATATTGTGTTCATTTTAGATTTTGAATATAAATATTGATGTTGTTGTTCAAAAAAAAGAATATAAATATTGATATATTGATATATATAATGATGAAGGGATGATGAAGCAAAAATGATTGAAGAAATAGCTAGTGATGTTGTGTGTAAACTAAACTTAACTCCATCAAGGGATTGTAAGGATTATGTCGGCATTGAAGATCATATTGCAAAGTTCAGTTTATTGTTGCATTTGGAATCCGAAGAAGTGAGAATAGTTGGGATATGGGGTACATCTGGAATTGGCAAGACTACAATAGCAAGAGTTTTATATAACCGACTCTCTCGTCATTTCCAAGGTAGTATTTTCATAGACAAGGCTTTCATATCTAAAAGTATGAAATATTATAGCACAAGTAATGCAGACGACTATAATATGAAGTTGCATTTACAAGAAAATTTTCTATCTAAGATTTTGGGAACGAAGGGTATACAAATAGATCATTTAGGTGTTGTGGAAGATAGGTTGAAAAGCAAGAAAGTTCTTATCTTCATTGATGATTTGGATAATCAAGTAGTGTTAGACACCTTGGTTGGTCAAAATCACTGGTTTGGATATGGGAGTCGTATCATTGTGATTACCAAGGATAAGCATTTTTTAAGAGCCCATGGGATTGTTCACATTTACGAAGTCTGCCTCCCATCAAAAGAGCTCGCCCTTGAGATATTATGTCGATTTGCTTTCAAGAAAAGTTATCCACCAGAGGGTTTGATGGAGCTTGCTTCTGAGGTGGCGTCATGTGCTGGTAATCTTCCTTTGGGTCTTAACGTTTTAGGTTATTATCTACGGGGTAAGGACAAAGACGACTTGATAAAAATTGAGAAAACATTAAAAGTCAGCTATGATGGGTTAAATAACAGCAAAGATAAAGCCATATTTCGTTACATATCATGTCTTTTCAATGGTGAAAAAGTCAGTAGCATAAAACAGCTGCTAGAAGATAGTGACTTGGGTATAAATATCGGATTTAATAACCTAGTGGATAAGTCCCTCATACATGTAAAAGAGGATACTGTTGAGATGCATCATTTGCTACAAGAAATGGGTAAGTTGATCGTCCGCACACAGTCAGTTGAGCCGGGAGAACGCGAAATTCTGATGGATTCGAAAGATATTTGCCATGTGCTTAACAACAACACCGTAAGTTTTTTTTTCTTCCTATTTTTCTTATATAAATAGCTTTATAAGTGTAAATTCATACCTGATAATAATTACTTATTCTATTTGTTGGCTTACCTTATGACTTGGTCTCATTTTTAACTGTTTTATCATTTTTAGGGAACTAAAAACATTTTAGGTATATCACTCAATATCGACGAGATGGATGAGTTGCATATAGCGGAGAATTCCTTCAAAGAGATGTGTAATCTCCTTTTTCTAAAGATTTATACCAGACAAAAGAAAGAAGTTAGATGGAACTCACCAAATGGCTTCGACTATTTACCCCCTAAACTTAGACTATTAAGGTTAGACGGATATTCAGTGAAACATATGCCTTCTAACTTTTGTCCTGAAAACTTTGTTAAGCTCCAAATGCAAGAGAGTAGACTCGAGAAGCTGTGGGATGGAGTTTATGTAAGTCGTTAGTAAAACTATAATTGGCATTAATTGAGATTAAAAGCTTAATTGTGTGTAATTTATTTATATTTCAGTCACTTGTAGGGCTCAAGAACTTGGATATGTGGGGATCTGAAAAACTTAAAGAAATCTTGGCTTTTGTTCGAGTTTGGTGGAGCTTCCGTCCTCTATTCAATATCTTCATAAACTGAAGAAACTGGACATGCCATTGTGCAAAAATTTGGAGACTCTGCCTACTGGAATTAATCTCCAATCTCTCTATATATCGCCTCAATCTCTATGGATGCTCAAGGTTGATCAGTTTTCCTGATATATCAGCCAACATTTTAGAGCTTGATCTAGATGGAACAGCGATTAAAAACTTCCCTTCGAACTTGCGTCTAGAGAAACTTGTTCATCTTAGCATGTGTCGGATGAAGAGTGAGCAATTGTGGAAAAGAGTGCGGGTATGTACTTGACCTAACATTTTCTACAGTTTTTATTTCTTAACTAGCAAGAAGTTAATTGTCACTAGGATGAATTTCTTAAACGTTGTGAAACAAAATTTTAGAGAAAAACTATATTACTTAAAGTAGTATCTTTTTTATGCCAAACTATATATTAGAAATTGTAATGTAATAATTCTTTCTTTACATGAAAGGCTCAAACTTAGATCAAAGCAATAGTTGTTTAAATTTTGTTACAAACTTTACGGAAATAACACTTTTATTTACCAACTGCCACATGCTGGCATAATGTTTAATCATAAGACATTTGATCATGATTTATGGAAGATGTATTATTGATTTATTAAAAGGTCACCGTGAAAGTAGCTTGATGTGATTTTGTTTAACATCTCTACACTTTTTTTTTTGCTGGTTCAGCCGCTTACACTACTCGTGAACATGCTGTCTCCCTCTTTGACGATGTTGTGCCTCTCAAATATCCCAAGCTTAGTGGAGCTTCCTTCTTCAGTTCTTTATCTCAATAAACTTACGCATTTGAGGATTACTCAATGCATAAATCTAGAGACCATTCCCACCGGAATCAACCTTCTACATCTCTATTGCCTCGATCTCAGTGGATCGTTAAGGTTGGCGAGCTTTCCTGATATCTCGACCAACATATCACAGCTCTTTCTATGTGAAACAGCAATAGAAGAAGTCCCATGGTGGATTGAAAAGTTTTCTCATCTCTGTTGCCTACGTATGAATGGATGCAACCATTTACGAAGTGTTTCCCTAAACATTTCAAAACTGAGGTATCTTGAGATAATTGACTTTTCATACTGCCGGTCATTGGTTAGACCTAGCTGGAATGATTGCCCAAGTGTGGTGGCTACGACAAGACACAATATTCACCCTAAGCTTCTTGAAGAGGCTTCCACTTCTCTTCCAGATGATTTTGTCTAAAAGTCGAGTTTGATTTCATCAACTGCTTCGACTTAGGAATAAGAATCTCTGATTCAACAAGAAGCAACTTCTGAGAAACTTTTCCTTCAAGTGAAGAACTATATTCATATTTAGCTGCTTGAATTAGTAAAAAAACTTCCGGGACCACCTCTGCTTGTTAACCATTCTCAGGTTGAGAGCTTATGCCGTTGTTGATTTGGAAATCATATTCGTATCTTATCTTTCATTTGATATCCAACATGTTGTCTATTTATTGTAAAGTAAGAAAAAGCTTTTGAAAAAACTTGATGGTTTATTCATTCCACGTGCAACTCACCTTTTGTATACACAACTCATATACATGATATATGCAAATTTCCTATAAAATTCTCTCAAATATTATCTTGATCACCAAGCCAAGAGAATATTGAGTGTTCGATTGACTATAACCATTTAAACCAATTTAACCAGACTACTTTAAACCTCCTCTTCTAGTTGAGGAGTTGGAAGGTGTAAATCATAAACACCCAACCTGGATAAAAGATAATCGAAACTGGAACGATCCAGTGCTTTAGTGAGTATGTCTGTCATTTGATCAATAGTAAGAACATGTTGTGTTGAGCTGATCAGCTTATCTCTGACTGCGTCACACACACTGTGACATTATGATTCGATGTGTTTAGTGTGTTCGTGGAAAACTTGATTGGCTGCTATATGTGTAACACATATTTACTTTCGCAGTACATCTCCATGGGACCATTGTTCAATTCCCATGTCTCTCAGGAGGTTCTTCGTCCACATGAGTTCTTTCAAAGTCTCTACCATCGCCATGTATACTGCTTTCAATAAATGAGCCTGTCATGTTTTTTTGTCTTCCAAGCTATCGATGAACCTCCCAAATCGACTACATACGCAGAAATCGATCAACGTGGGCAAAACAACAAAAATAATAAATGATAATCATCAAAATAATATAATCACTAGGATAAGAATATGCGCCTTGCGAGAGGATAAATTTATATAAAAAATATTGTATGGAAAAATAAATTTATATTCTTGATCGAATTAATATTTTGGCTCTTAAATTTTTTTTCTTAAATTTTTGTTAATTACATAATTTATTTACAGATGAGCTGATCCCATTTAAAAAAATGTTTTAGGTCAAAAAATCACTTATCGCATAAGAACGTTCTTAGCGTTTAGGCCGAAGAATTTCAGGTCTACTATATGGTTATAATGAAACTATGCTAGCTCACTTTTATATCATGATTTAGAAATTTAAAAGTAAATTATAGTCGTGAGAAGTTTACGTTCACGTGTCAATCCTATGTATCTTCAATATTTTTTTTTTTTGTGTCTCTTTTTCATTTTGATTATTGTTCGATATAAATATTGATTTTGGAGTTTATTCTAATTTAGTTTGTTTGTTTTGGTCTGGGATTTGGAAAATATTTAAAATTTAAAATTATTAAAGAGATACAGACTTAGGGTAAGATCCGCACCTTTTGCAGAATAAATATTTTATATTTATTACTTATTTTATGTTTTCTGCATATTGTGAAATAATAAAATAATAAGTATATATACTAAATAACTAAGAAATCAGTTACTATTATGTAATAAATTAGCGTGTGCATATAAATTAAATGATCATTTTTATTTATTCGCAATTAATTTAGAGTAAATAAATCAAAACAATTAATCTTATCTATCGTATATGATATATAATTAAATTTAAATGATATTAACATTAATATATAGTATACTTTTAATATGGATATTTATTAAATAAAGTTTCTACTTATATGATTTTACGATTATTTGCATATTTGTGTAACAAAAATTTACACCAACGATTTTTTTTTAATGTGGGATGTTTAGTAGTTTCAATAATTTATAATCATTTAAGAAAATCAATGAAGATTTCAAAATTAAAATATTAACTTTTCAATATATGTTTAATGTAAATATCAAAATATAAGTATGTATTTTCATATGATGTATAGTTTAATTTAAATGATATGAAATATATATATATATTAACATAAAAACCTATTAAAATAAAATTATTTATTCATATGGTCTTATAATCATTACATCTTAATATAGAAAAAAAATTCAAACCTTGATCATAGAAGTTTATGTGAGACTTTTAACACTTTTAGTAATTTATACTCGTTCTTAAAAATTCAAAATACAACATATACAAAAATATCTAGATTTTTTTATTTGATTAATGTAATTGTGTTATTTATTTTAATAATAATGAAATAAACAAAAATGATAACACTACAAGAAAACGTGCCGATAATAACGAAGATTTTCGACGAAAATATTTCGTCGTAAATTTACATGGTGTTTACAACGCAGTTACGAGGAATCCAACTTTCGTCATAAACACCATGTAAATTTACGACGAATAGTGTTCGTCGTAAAATGCATGTAAGTTTACGACGAATGTACGTGAAATAAGAAATACGTCGTAATCATTACATCAACATTACAACGAAACATGTTACCGTTATATTTAGGTGAAAACGTGTATTCAATGTGCTTTAACTTACCTAATTTCGTCGTAAAGTCGTTGTAAATATTATGTTAAAACCATGTAAAATCCATGTAAAATATTCCTTGTAAAATCGTTGTTATATTTCAACTACCCAACTCGAAAATTTCTCTATATATATGTCATTTCCCACAACTCTCTTCCTCACAACACACAAACGGAAAAAAAAAATCAGAAAAAAAAATCAGAAAATAAAAAGATTTCAAAAAAAAATGGCCGGTGGCGGTAGTATTTACGAGTTACGGAGTTGGATGTATTTGCACAAAGATTCCGACGGGAGGGTGACAAACACATTTCTGAGCGGGCTAGAGACATTCATGCGCCAGGCGAGCTGTACACCGATCACACAGGAAAGCGGTAAGATGTTATGCCCATGTCGGAAATGCAAGAATTCAAAATTTGCACGTAGTGAAACTGTATGGAAGCATTTAGTAAACAGAGGATTTACACCACAGTACTACATTTGGTATCAACATGGAGAGGGTTATGGGGGAAATGAAGCTAGTAGTAGTAATAATAATTTTGAGGATGGTCATCATAGTGAAGAACCGAATCATTTGCATAATGAATATAATTATCATCAAGATCATGAGCAGATGGTAGATCATGATAGGGTTCAAGATATGATTAGTGATGCATTTTTAGAAACAACTACAACAATAGCTGATGGAACTGGAAATGTAGAAGAACCTAATTTGGATGCAAAAAAAGTTTTATGAAATGCTAGATGCTGCAAATCAACCAATCTACACTGGTTGTAGAGAAGGTCTCTCTAAATTGTCTCTAGCAGCTAGGATGATGAATATTAAAACGGATCATAATTTACCTGAGAATTGCATGGATGCATGGGCGGAGTTGTTTAAAGAGTATTTGCCAGAAGACAACGTGTCTGCTGAATCTTATTATGAGATTCAGAAATTGGTTTATAGTCTTGGGTTGCCTTCGGAGATGATTGATGTTTGCATCGACAACTGCATGATCTACTGGAAAGAAGATGACAAGTTAGAAGAGTGTCGATTCTGCAAAAAACCACGATTCAAACCGCAAGGCCGTGGGAGGAATAGGGTACCGTACCAAAGGATGTGGTACCTACCAATTACAGACAGATTGAAAAGATTATATCAATCTGAGAGGACTGCTGCATCGATGAGGTGGCATGCGGAACATGTCCAGAGAGATGGTGAGGTTGCACATCCATCAGACGCAAGAGCGTGGAAACATTTCAACAAGGTACACGCAGATTTTGCTACAAATATTCGGAATGTCTATCTTGGGTTATGCACCGATGGATTTAGTCCATTTGGAATGTCTGGTAGACAATATTCTTTGTGGCCAGTCATTCTTACGCCGTACAATTTACCGCCGGATATGTGCATGGAACAAGAATTTCTATTTTTGACCATATTAATCCCTGGGCCGAAGCATCCAAAACAATCTCTTGATGTTTTTCTTCAACCGTTGATAGAAGAGCTAAAGCAATTGTGGTCAGAAGGGGTGAGGACGTACGATTGTTCCTTGAAAAACAATTTTACGATACGAGCAGTTCTGCTGTGGACGATAAGTGATTTCCCTGCTTATGGGATGTTGTCTGGCTAGACAACACATGGAAGATTATCTTGTCCATATTGTCTTGGAGATTATTGAAGTGGAATTTCTGGGGTTATTGAAGCTAAAATGCGTCCTCTTCAAATGTGAATGGTTCGATCCTGTTGTGAACCGAGGGATTCGGTATAACAAATTTGGTGTTGTGGATGTCAATTTTGGGAGAAGATACAACAAATTTGAGCCTTTCATTTTAGCTTCACAAGCCGAGCAAGTAAGCTTCCTTCCTTATCCTCGGCTTCGAACTTCCGGGATAAACTGGTTAGCTGCTATCAAAATTACACCTCGTGGACGCATTGTCGCTGGAGAAGAACCGCCCTTGCAAGAAGAAGACGCTATCAATGAAGTTGAGGTACCAGAACAACCAACTGATGAAATCCTTTTGATCGACCCGCAAAACTTTCAATATGAAGATATTCCCGAAGATGCGACAGATGAAGCACGTGAAGACGAGTTCGAGAGAAGCGACGATGATGATTGTAATGATAGTGATGAGAACGAAAACGATTTAGAGTGATGTAATATATGTCTCTGATGTTGTATTTCTCTATTGTAACGTATGTTTAAAGAAATATTGTTTTTTTACCATCCTAATGTATGTGTAACAAATGTTGTTTTATATAATATGTATTTCTTTAGTTTTTAAAAATTATTTGGAGTTTTAGGGTTTTAGAGTTTAAGTTGGAGAAAGAGCAAGAAGTAGTAGAGAAGAAGATATGATGTTAGATGATATGTGACTTTGGGGTTTAGGGATTTCATTCTCGGTGTTTAGGGTTAAGCGTTGTAAAATCGTCGTAAATGGTTATCTATTCCACGTAATTTCGTCGTAAATGGAAAAATGCAGGCCTGGTAACTTCGTCGTAAGCGCGGGCCTGGTAAATTCGTCGTAAACCGACGTTTCGAAATTTCGTCGTAAATCGAAAAACGCGGGCCTGGTAACTTTGTCGTAAATGAAAAAACGCGGGCCTGGTAACTTCGTCGTAATATTACGTCGCGTTTACGACGAATCCTCTTCTATATAGAATTAGTTTAGGTGATTAGTTAGATGACGGAATCCTATAGTTTAGGTGATTAGTTAGGTAACGGAATAATTTTTTAATTATGTCGTTATAATTGATTAAATTTATTTAAATTTTTTTTAGATGGCTCCTAGAAGGAAACCAGCAGCACCTACTTATGCCCAGTTGTTTGGCGATGGTTCCGGTACATCTTCTTCCGGTCCATCGTCTTCCGATGCAGTTCCAGACTCTCAGGCTTCTCAGAGAGTTTTTTCGAGTCCTCCTCTTCCACCGCAGATGCCTCCACCTCCTCCTCCAGCGGCTGCACCTGAGCCTGTCCCAGAAGGTGCAGTTCATCCGGATTTGCGTGTGCCTTCATATGCTCCCTTCGCGAGATATACGGTGGAGGATTTGCTTGCCCAGCCTGGACGGGAGGGTTTGGATGTTCTAGACCCCGATAGACCCCGAGGATCTTATTGGTAAGTTATTAATTTTTATTACATTAAAATTTAATTGATTTTTATTTTCTAACGGTTAAATTGTTTTTTTTCAGGTTTGGGGCTAACAACCGTGTTAGCCGGAGCGTTTCGGCGACGATTAAGGGTTACTACGACGGGGCATACCCGAACTGGAGCAAGACACCAAATCACGTTAAGATCACGTGGTTTAAATGTTTTGCGGTAAGATTTTTAAATTTAATTAAATTTTCACTTTTATATATATATATATATATTTTTTAATATTTATTATTAATTGTAATTTTTTCAAAATTTTTATGTTTCAGCAAAAGTGGCATTGGTCTTTGGGAATCACCGAGAGGGTGAAGGCGGAATTCGTTGCAAAGGCAAAGATACGCCTCTGCAACACAGTCTCTGATTGGAAGGACAAGTGGGAGATCTACGGGTATGAGGGAAAGCCCACTGAGCTCACGACGGATGTGTGGGATGGCCTCATCGCCTATTGGGAGCACCCCTCTTCGATCAGAAAGGCCAATTCGTGCTCGGCTTCTCGAAGGACGAAGGAGAAAAATGGTCATTTTCCCATGCTTCACAGAACCGTACAAAAACCTCATGCAGGAGTCCGTCTAGAAGCTGTAAGTTTTGTTTTAAATATATATTTTAAAATATTCGATTAATATAATTTATAATATTTAATTTAATTTTTTTTTTGTAGTTCGAGAAGACGGGAGTCTTACCATCTCTGTCTGACCTATTCAAGATGACTCATGCCACATCCGACGGAGTTTTTGTGGATCCTGCATCTGAGAAACTCTTCCGAACAGTGGCTGGTCGGATTGAAGAACGGGAGACGCAACTAACCCATGAGTCTCCCGATGGATTACCAGTCACATTGTCCACCGAAGAGGTCGACAGAATCTTCGAAGAGGTACAACTTAAAATTTTTGTTTACATTATTTTAAATATTTTAACATAATTAACTATATTAATATATGTTTTGATTTTATAGGTGGCTCCTAAAAAGAAGGGACGGATAGTCGGTATAGGCTCTGTTAACGAAGTTGCAAGGGCAACTTCGTCATACACTTCGTGACGGGATGAAGAGACTGCTCAGATGAAGGCTCGAATGGATAGCCAGCAGGTTCGTTTAGACTCTCTTGAGGATTTGCTAGACGTGATGGCCGTGGGAAACTCGGTTATGCAGAGAATGTTGAGTGAGAGACGAGCCGCTCTTGGAATGCCAGCATGAGATCAGCCGCTCTTGGAATGCCAGCATGAGATCCCCAAGAGTCTGATCCAACCCGTCAACAGCCGAGGAACCCCACCAACTACTTCGAGAATATGTAGTTTTTTTATTATTTTTCTGTTTGTATTATGAATTTAAATATTATTGTATGACTTTTTAAAATATGTTTTCCAATTTCATATTTCGTTTTAAAATTTAAATTATTTTAAATTCTGAATATTAAATATAAATTAAAATTTATTATATACTAATTAATAATAATATAATAAGAAACGATGTAAACTCCTCGTAAACATTACATGGAGTTTACATCGAATGTTTACGAGTGATTAACATCGAAAGATTTACGAGGGTTTTACATCGAAATGTTTACGAATGATTTACAACGAAAGTATTTACGTGTGCTTTACATCGAAATAATTACGTGGGCTTTACGACGAAAGCTTACGTGTCGTTTACGACGAATTCTTTCCCTGCGCTTTACGAGGAATATATTTCGTCGTAAACGTAACGAGTCATTTACGACGAAACCTCCGTTACGACGGACATTTAACAACAAAACGTCTTTCGACGTTAATTCGTCGTAACACCCTGTTTACGACGAATTTACAACGAATTTACAACGAATACTGTCCTAGTAAAAAATATGTTTTCTTGTAGTGTAAAAAAGTATACAGTTATCATATATTTATTATTTAAAATCATTAATTGCCATGTATATTTAATCACATTAGGTAATTACGTATGTTTTATTTAAAGAAAGAATAGATAATAAATTTCAATTTGATAAATGAATGGTCCATAATGGACATACTATATAATATAATATTTTCTAGCAATTTAATTTTGGACCAACAAAATTCTTAATTGATTCTAAAGTCTTCACGTAAGCAAAATTTCATTCCAATTATGTGACAATTCAGCAGGACACTTTTTAATTAGCAAACATTACAGATTATAATTTTTTTAATGTTTCTCTATTAATATATAGGGGATTGAGATTTCTTGGTACGGAGCTTCGTTATTGTTAGTGTTGAGGTTAATAGCTAATCTAAAAATAAAATATAATTTGGAAAAAGTTAACCATTCAATTGAAACTTATACACGTTAATACTATACCTTATTAGGATTTGAGAATCTGCTTTGTTTGAACTCGTGTCTGGTAAATAAATATATTGCTTTCATTTAGTAAATAAGTTACACTTGCTCAAAATACAATTATGTAAATATATAGCGATTAAACTTCGGCTCGAACTCGATAGAATCCGAACCGGTCTCAAACCATACTTCTATTTAACCCGAATTGGGCTAATTTTGATAAACCCGAAAAATCAAAACGCGATTGGACAAAATCAAAACCCGATTGGGACCCGAATACTCAGATATAGTTTATATAAAACTGACAGTTAGGTTTACGTGATACATGCATTGTCATTAACTATTACGAAAGCACATTATTAGCGTTTTTTCCTTAACTATAAAAAAAAATTAGGCAATTCATTCCTTAGTTCTGAAGTCATATTTAGTCTTCAATATAAATTTCCATAGTTACCTAATGAAGAATTGTGTACCAAGCATAAATATTTGATATATACGATCGTGTGGTGACCTTCTAGTTAGATATATACATAAATATTCTGTATTTGTTTGTTTCTTTTAATAGCAAAAATTATATATTATACTTACCAAAATTTTATTATTCTATATTGTGTGTATATTACTGACATAAAAAAATATATGCATTCTAACTGAAACCACCAAAAATATTTGATTGATTATGGTTTGGTTCAGTTTGAATTAAAATGACTTATCAAACATTAATAACAGACAAACCGTATATTAATTATGTTTTATACTGATATGGTTTTGAAATATTGTTTGTATACAATATAAAAGGATTTTTGATTAGTTAAATACACACTCGTTCTTACTATATGGTATACTGTATAAGAGATTGAATGTCCACTCGAATATATTTTATAAAGTTCCCATTGCATCGTTGTCTTCAACATAGAATAACAAAAATTCAACTAATGTAGAGATTCCAGTTTACTCAACTTATATGTGATGAACCTAATAATAATGAACAGTTTGTACGATTCTTTTTTTGTTTACTACTTGGTTTTTAATGGATTTAGACTGATTGTATATAATGTATATTTTTATCCAAAAAGAGTCACATTTGCAACGGTCTTCTTTGATTTGTTTAATAATCATGTGATTTTTTCTTCATTTATCTTTGGTGTAGGTTCAGCTTTTGGAATAAACGTTTAACATGCAGCAACCTTACTCATAATACATAAAGAACTGATATATAAGGCACTCGTTGGTCTTAATACGGGTATGACAAAAAAAAATTAAAAGCTGACTTTTGATATGATATATAGTTACGGAAATATGTGACAACGTTATATTAAACTATGTTTTATATTAGGTGCTCTAGAATTCTTAGAAATATGATTTAGAAGACATTTAGAAGTACCACGTAAGATGAAGTTTTTTAATTAATACCAAATTAAGGTTCTAATTTTTTAAAAGATCCTCAATTAATATATAGAGGATTAAATAAGTATAATAACGAATAAAAATTAAAACACATCAAAAATATATACAAAATCAAGTTTTAAACTAAAAATATATAATATTGCCATGAACCGTGGCCAAATCCTAGTTCATGTTAATTTAAGGCATGACTGGTTTCCTCGCTACCATTTTAAAATAAAAATAGTTTTTATAATTTAAAAAAAAATAAAATATAATTGTTATATTTATTATAATATTATGAGTTTAATATTTTTATAATAATATAAAATATAAATATTGTTAATTTATTATTTAACCGCTGTTGTATTTGGTGATTAATCAGTCATAAGTATTCCGCAAACGCACCAATTTTTAACTGCAATATCAGTCGTACAAATTTCTTAAAATCGCTTAAAATCGCAATCACCTGCATCTGCAAACTCCCGCAGCCGCAACCGCTGCAGTACACCGGTCAGACCTTTAATACTATCACATTTATTTAAATCTTTTAAGTAGTTTTCGGTATTTTCGTTAGTTGATATATAAATTAGTGCGTTTAAAATTTAAATGGGAAAAAAACTGACAAACTCTGAACTGTCCCCAGAGTACGATTAAAATTTACATTTTTAAATACTTAATGATTAAGACTTCATTGAAAATTGGTTACACATATCTATATAGTAGGGATAATCTTAAACTAAAAAAATCTTAAACTAAATTTTTATTTTCGACCGATATTTAATTATCGTACCTTTTTAAAAAAAATATATATATATTATCGTACCGGAAGGTGGGTTTGTATCCCGATCCAGGAGAGTATTCTGAACACGAAATCTGAACCGTCCATAAACCCCAAACGTCCGACGTGGCAATTTAACTGTATTTAAAAACCGGTACTGCGTCCGAATGGTATTGGTTCTGATTCGAGCGGAACAATAATTAAAAAAAAAAAAAAAAAAGTAGAGTGCTTTGGATATAGCGAGCGAGGTGAGATTCCAAAGTCTTCTCCTTTATCGAGTCACACTGTGTGAGCTTCTTTTCTTTTGATCTTGGCCCCTGAATCTTTCCAGCTTCGCCTGAATTTGCATGTGGGTTCTTTCTATTTTCCTTTGTTGTCTTGCTTGATGAAGTCGCGTTTAGGGTTTGTGTTTGCCTTCTCTCCGATCTGCAAATTTGTGCTAGCTTAGCTGAAAAGCCTTCGAATTTGAGGTTCCAGAGAGAGATAGGAACAGTATGAGCCTTTGGTTTTGTCTGAGTTAGTTTGTTTTGGATCTAAATCTATGTCTTTTTTTTTTTTTCCAGAAAGTATTCAAATTTATGATAATTTTTCTGTTTAGATTTGATCTGAATTATTAGGAACTTAGTGGGTGTCTATTTCCTTTGAAAAAATTGAAACTTTTTTTTTCTTTTCAACCTGTATGTAGAAAGATAGAATGCAACGAAGTTTACACTCCGTTTCTTTGAATGCTTTCTTACTTGCACACTCCGTTTCTTTGTGAGATTTGGAATTCATCTTGAACTAATATGTTTTCATGAATCTGGTCTTGTAGATCTGCTGAGCACTGAATTAACGATGGGGGAGGAAGATACGAATACGAAGGTCACCGTGGAGCCAACAGCGAATGGGACCAGTTCTCTTCCGAAGCCTTCAGATGCAATCACTGGAAAACAAGCGGTTGAGAATGCTAGCGGCAAAGAAACACACGAAACCAAGAAAAACGAGGATGCTGCACCTGAGAAAATGGAGATAGATGAAGAAAAGAATGAGGGGGGAGATAAAGAGGCAGAGGCAGAGTCAGAGGCTGCAGAAAAAGAAAAAGAAAACAAAGCTGAGACTGAGAAAACACAAGAGAAGAATGTGAAGGAAGAAGACAAGGAGCAAGCAGAGATTGCTAAAACGGAAGAAGATAATGGAAAACCGGAAGCTGACAAAATGGAGGATGAAGACACAGATGGCAAGAAGTTGGAAGCTGATGATGGTGTTTCTGGAGGTGCTACTGAAGAAGATACTGAGATGAAGGAAGCTGTGGTGTCTGAAGATAATAAAGACGTAAAGGGTGCTGAAAATGAAGGGGTGGACAAGATTGATGCTACTAAAGGAGGCCAAGATAAAGCTGAGAAAGAGTCAGAGGAGGAGAAACTAGAAGGAGGGAAAGTAAATGGAAACGAAGAAGAGGATAAAGAGGAAGAGAAGTTGGCTGGTGGAGACAAGGAGGACAATACAGAAGCGGATGATGACAAAGAAGAGGCAGCAAAGGAAAAGAATGAGGGGAAGGAGGAAGAAACAAACAAAGAGGAAGCGGAGGCTGACGCTGAGGTGGAGGAGGCTAAAGTGGAGGACAACAAAACAGAGAGTAAGGATGAAAATGATAATGAGAATGAAGATGTAGAGGAGGACAAGGAAGATGATAAAGAAGAGAGCATGGATGAGAAAGAAGATGAAAAAGAAAAGAACAATGATGAAACAGAAGGTGGAGATGAAGAAGATAGCAAGAAGTCTAGCAAGCGAGAGAAAGGGAAGAATGAGAAGGCTCGCGGGAAGACACAGAGTGAGAAAGAAAAGAAGGATACTGAACCTAAGACTCCTTACAGCTCTGATCGCCCTGTCCGTGAGAGAAAATCTGTTGAGAGGCTTGTCGCTGTGGTTGATAAAGATTCTTCAAAGGAGTTCCAAGTTGAAAAGGTTTTGCCAATAGTTTCATGTGTTTTGGTCTCTATAGTGTATTATTTGTTAGATCTGTTTAATGATTTTACCTTTGGATGTTGCAGGGAAAAGGAACACCTCTCAAAGATATCCCCAATGGTATGTTCCTATTCCAAATAGCCATTTTAAAGTTCCTCTCTGCATAACCTAAATGATTACGTGAAGATGATTGCCATGACCATAGTTTCTAAATGCTTTATTTTTCTCACCTGCTCAATCACTTGTAATGAAGTTGATAAGTTGTATGTTTCTCTGCAGTTGCTAACAAGATAGCAAGGAGGAAGCCTGATGATCTTTTGAAGCTGCTACACACAATTCTATTTGGTGGGAGAAGAGGGAAAGTGAGCATCTCTTTGTATCCTTTCATTGCTATCCTCACGATGCTAATCATGTTTATATGTGACTCGATTGTCTTGCTCTGACAGGCTGCTCAGGTCAAGGCAAACATATTGCGCTTTTCTGGCTACAAATGGCAAGGAGATGAGGTAGGCGGCATACACACATTAGGCTTGATGTACATATATGCTCGTCTCATTTGTCCTTGCATTGTAATTTATTTCTCAATTGACACATGCCAGGAAAAGGCAAAAGACAAAGTAAAAGAAAAGCTTGACAAATGCAACAAAGAAAAGCTGTTGGAGTTTTGTGATCTCTTTGACATATCAGTTGGCAAGGCTACAAGAAAGAAGAAGGTTATTATGGCCCCCATTCGTTTTTTTTGTGTAGCTGCACTCTTTCCAATGTAATCAACTTGGCAACTGACTTTGTGGTTGTTTTCTCGAATATAGGAAGATATTGTTGCGAAGCTGTTTGACTTTTTGGAGAAGCCACATGCGACTACTGATGATCTAGTTAATGAGGAGGAAGAGAAGGTAAGTTTGGTATTAGAAACACAATGTAATCAAATGTTTTTTTTTATTGTATTTACCAATATTCTTTTCTGTTGTAAAGAGCGCAAAGCGCAAAAGAACTCCTAAGAAAAGTTCGCAAGCAGCTGGAAGCTCATCTTCAAAACGATCAGCAAAGGTATTATTCAATAGCTTGGAACTTGAGGTTTTGAATCCTTATGTTGAAAACTGTGAAGAGCATGTGTGTGTCGGTTTAATGTGTATGAAGCTGTCTGGTCAAGGGACCTGAGATCTGATTAATTTATTTGTGTATTTTTTTCTCAGAGCCAAAAAAAGACTGATGAAGCAACAAGGAGTGACAAAAAGAGCTTAACTCATTCTGATGATGAGTCTGAAGAAGAGGAGGAAGAAGAAGAGAAAGAGGAGGAGGCAGAGGCAGAGGAGGAGGAGAAAGAAGAAAAGATGGAAGAGGAGGAGAATGAAAACGGGATTCCTGACAAATCGGATGATGAGGCGCCTCAGCCTTCTGAAAGCGAGGAGAACGTTGAATCTGAGGAGGAGTCAGAGGAAGAAACTAAAAAGAAGAAACGTGTTTCTAGGACAGTATCTGGTGGAAAGAAAGAGTCTGCAGCAGCAGGGAAATCAAGAAGCAAGAAAGCTGCAGTCTCTGAGAAACCCAGTCCACCACCGAAGAAAGTTACTCAAAAGCGCTCAGCAGGAAAACGCAAGAAGTTTGATGACGACGACACTGAGACAAGTCCAAAGGCATCATCCTCTAAGAGGAAGAAAACTGAGAAACCTGCCAAGGAGCAGTCCTCTGTTCCTTCAAAATCTGCATCCAAAGAGAAAGCAGGTAGGTTTGTTCATATCCTCTCTTTTTTTTTAATCTTTCATTGAGAGTGAAGAGCATTTTGACTACATGCATTTGTCATAAGCTGGTGAAATATTAATAACTTCATCTGCTTATATAGGGAAAAGAGGAGGAAAAGGGAAAGACAAAAACAAGGAACCTAGTGATGAGGAGTTGAAAACTGCAATTGTTGACATCTTGAAAGTGGTGGACTTCAACACGGTGAGGATTTCAACTTATGAAAGCTTCGTGTAATGAAACTATATAGTAATTTGAGCTTAGAAGAGAGATATCTAACAAAGGGTTTATCATTTTTTTTTTGACAGGCCACATTCAGTGACATCCTCAAGCGACTAGGTATGAACCAGATGATATTGTTCCCTAGCAGTTCTTTTCCTGCATATGGTATTGGGTAACGTGGATTGTTTTCACCTTTGTCTTTTCAGTTGGGAAGTTTGATATCGATCTCACCTCAAAAAAATCATCAATAAAGCTGATGATCCAAGATGAGCTCACAAAGCTAGCAGATGAAGCCGATGCTGAGGAAGGAGAAGAAGAGGATGCTGAGAAAGAGAGAGAGAAAGCTGGAGGAGGATCTGGTGGTGGAGAGGAGGTTAAGGTCTGATCACAGAGCACATAAATCTAGTCTTAGCTACTACTTCATCTTCAAGGGGTCTCTATCCCTATTTGCCTATTGTCAGTCACTAGGCAAAATATATTAGAGATTGTAATTTGCTTGTTGTTGTTGCCTGGAGTTGTGTTACAAGCAGGTTTTATTTTACGTTTGGTAGAGTCTGAGAGAGGAAGAAGCTGATGAGTGGTGGCTTACTTACCATATAATTAAGCAGCTTCATTTGTGTAGACGATTTGACATAAGCTCCTCTAGGATTTATTCCCCATTTTAAACACCATTATGATTTTTAGGTTTTCCTTTTAAGGCATTTTGTTCAAATTCGAAACGATTTAACACTTTCAAGCTGTTCTCTACACTATGCCCATCTTATTTTGGTGTAGGAGAGACCACCGATGTTGACATTATCTTTACAGCCAAACAAAGACCAAGCTGAGCGATGCCGCATTTCATGGATCGCAGAGAGAAGGGACACATTCAAGCAAACAAGAAAGTAGAACTAATAGAAACCTATTCCAATGATTCAAGCAATGGATGAGTATGACAGAACAAGGAAGAATTAACTTGGCCAGTGCTATCGAAAAGGAGAAAATATATGGTATTATGCCATTGATGAGTATGTGTAAATAATAGCTACAAAAACGTGGATAAATCTGAATTTCTATTATGTAGATACTTGAACAAGGAGCTATCAAGAGGAATCCTCTACAACAATAAGAACAAAAAATGATCTACCACATCACTTTCGGAAATCACAAAAATACAATCCCCAAAGGATGCACATGCTGTTACATTTGTCATGTTTCTTTCCATGACCAGAAGAATACAACTCAGATGGCTAAAACATGGAGAAACGAGATCAGTAGTACTGGCCAAGCTAACTATTTGGCTACAACTAATAAAACTACAGAACAACAAAGCTCAGGAACAGTTAGAATAAGATCTAAACACAATTGGATGGACACTCGAAAGGCCATAGCATCACCACAACACATTGGTCTTAGAAATTTCACATAAAAATGGTAAAAGGTAAGGTGTCTTAGAACTTAAAAGGCAAACGTTTGCCGAGTTTCTTTCCACTTAACTAAGCTGAGTGGAAGAAGAGATCTCACCAGTGAGAGACTTCTTTCTGTTACAAGGCTTCAGATTTTTGGAGGAGCTCACAAAGTCAGTCTACCCCATAACGCTGTGAATTTAAGAAGACAGCAGGAACCATAGTCTGCAAAGAACGATGCAAACGTATACACCACAATGATTAGTATCAACTCGAAAAATTGTTGTAAGAGTGCATACACTAGTTTTAAACAATGAGACAGTAACATGTCCATGCAGACAGCTAACTTTTAGTCTACAAACTCATCTGACCTGTAATTAGCCATGTCTTAAAAACATGAAAAAGAATGGTATAATTTACATGAGGAATGAAAAATACCATTATTCAGTTGTAAGCCGCCTTCGTTTCCCATAATCAGCATCCCTTGATCTTGAGTGATGGTTATCCTCCCGAGACAACCGTGATTTGCTGTGTCCTCTGGACGATCGACCTCTGTTCCACTCATCATCATGCTCCGGTTCTTCCCTGTGTCTGTTACGATGATCACCACCATATCTTTCTCGTTCTTCTCTATGACGATCCCTCTCTCTGTCCCTTTCTCTGTCACGATCCCTGGAGCGTTCACGCTCCTTATGATGATGTTCCCTCTCACGCTCACGACCACTGTCTCTATCATCACGATGCCTTCTCTCCGGCAAATCATAACCATGAACATCTTTATCCTCACGATTCCTTCTATCGGATGAACCAGACCATTCTCTTTCTGAACCTTTTTCCTTTTCCTTCACATGATTTGGACGATCGCCATACTGATGATCTGATGCAGCTTCCTCCCCATAACTCGATTCCGCAGCTCTCCCACCACCCAAATCTTCACCGCCACCCCATCCTCCATTATTGGGATCCCAGATTCCCATATTATGCCCTCCATCAACACCAGCATTAGGCATCATTCCCATTCCATTCATCGGCATCCCTCTTCCAAAAAACGCTGGATTCACGTGAGGTGCCACTCCAGGTAAACCAACAGGAGGGAAAGAAGTCATAAGCCCAGGAAACGGAGGAACTGGAGCCCCAGGGAATCCTCCATAGCCACCCATTCTCGCCATGGGTCCACCAAAAGCTTGTTCAAACCCTTGCCCCATCATTGACTGAGGATGCATCATGTTCATAGGAGGCCCTGTGCCCATTCCTTGACCAAACCCACCTCCACCAAAACCTCTTCCACCCATCCCACCAGGCCTATTCCTCATCTGACCACCTGGTCCTCTACCACCCATTCCTCTACCCCAATTACCCCTGCCAAATCCTCTATTTTCCCCACCTTGGAAACTCCCGACGTTATTATTGCTGTTGGTGGTCGCTAGGGGTTTAATCGGAGAATCAGCAGGGCCTCCTTTCTTAGCTTGTGAAAATCCAGACTGCACCTGCTGGTTCCTATTCACATGTGCCTCCCTTATTCTCTTGCCCGAATGCGGAGAAGTATAATCAACAACACAAGGCCTACCGTTGAATTCATACCCATTCATCCCCTCTTTGCAAGCAGTAGCTGCCATTTGATCATAGAACTCCACTTGACAAAACCCTTTCGACTTCCCACTAGCTTTCTCGTCGAAGAACTTAACCTCCTTCACTGCACCATACTTGCACAGCTCTGCCTCAAGCTCAGCATCAGTCGTCCACCAATGCAAATCCCCAACGTAAACAAAAGCTCCACCACCACCGGTTCCCCCACCATTAACAACACCAGGCATATGAATGATAGCTCCGTTCCCGGCTATGCTACTACCAGGTCCAGAAGGAGCCACGCCATTAGCATTTCCCATCACAGGTCTCATCAAATTCTCGTTATTTCCTAAGCTAGGCGGTGGTGGCAAAACAATATTTCCTTTAGGAGCCTCAACATTATTGGCCTTAAGCCCATCACTAACATCACTTACCTTAAGCTCTTGAGCTCCATTTCCACTTTCTCCTCCTCCTTCTCCTTCTCCTGCTTCTGCTTCAGCCTCTTCTTTGACGGCAACGCTCTCACCAACCAAACCAGGGATCGAGACCTCAGCTTCCGACGTACCTAAAACTGATTCAACCCTATCTTCTTCACCCTCGGTTTTGACCTCCTCCTTCTCCTCGTCTCTTGATCCCGTTTCGTCGTTCTTTTTAACAGACTGAAGAAACCCTTCTCCGACGTTAACGTCGTTGTAAAGATCATCATAGTCGTCGTCCTCTTCCTCCGCCGTAAAACCGTCGTCGGCGACGGCAGAGATCGCTTCGTTTTGGTGGAATTGTTCCATCTCATCTCTCCCATCTCTCTCATCCATAGTAAAGATCCTTCCTTTCAATCGTATTTTCAAATTAGAATACCGCTAAGCTTAAAGCTCACTCGAGCATGAACAAACCTCAATGAGCAAAAGCGATTCCAGGATCTTCGTCCCCGGAAGCTAGAAACCCTAATATTTTCACCCTTTGTGAAATTTCAAGGATCATCCAAGTAATATTGCTAACGTACGCCGTGAAAAAGCGCATTATAAATCTAAAGATTGACACGTGTACTATGAGAAGTAACTAAATCATTCAACATTCGCATGTTTAATGGGCTACTACAAGCATCACTCTCTCTGGGTTTGGATTTTAAATGGGCCTATTTGGAGGGCAAGCGCAAACTACTTATCGTCTAGGCTTTGAGTATTTAATAAACGGCACGTCGTCTGAGCCTCTCTTAGTTAAACTTACTGTAGTCTAATAGTAACCGGTTCCCTTCTTCCGGTTAACGGCTACTACACTTACTACAGCCGGTCAACTTACAGGCGCCTCCTCCGCCTCCAACGGTCATATATCTCGGGTATAACAATTCACAACTTTTCGTGTTCTATAGAAAAATCTATTTCTTATAAAAATCCATTTATTACTTGCGAACACTCTTAATTCTTTTTTTTTTCCTCAGAGACGAGACGGCAAAAGAAAACGATGAATCGTTTTGTCCTACTTTCTTTAATTGTTTTCTCACTTTCTATTTCTGGTAATGTACAAGCCGACAATGAACCCGTTCAATCGCCCAGACTCGCTGAGAGACAACCCCCTCCGGCGAGTCCTCCAGTGCACTCCCCTGCGAAACCACATCGCAGTTATCCTCCAGCGAAGTCTCCGAGTTTATCTCGAACACCCACTCTACTTCCTCCGGCGAACCATGACTCCCCCGCCGCACATTTTCCGATGACACCTGCGACGTCTCCAGCGAAAGCCCCAGATTCTTCTCGGACAGTTTCGACTCCTGTGAAATCTATTGTTTTTACGCCGACGAGTTCCCCTGTTTCCTCTCCGACCACCGCGACTCCTGCGAAATCCCCTCGCTCTTCTCCGAGAAAGTCTCCTGTTTTGTCTCCGACTATTGCAGCTCCGCCGAGATCCCCTGTTTTTTCTCCGGCGACTTCCCCTGGAACCTCTTGGACCATTGCAACTCCTGTTAAATCCCCTGTTTTTGCTCCGGTTACTTCCCCTAGATCCTCCCGGACCATTGCGTCTCCTTCAAAAGCCCGTGACTTTCCTCCAGCAACTCCCCCTGTTTCCTCACCGACCATTGCGTCTCCTTTGCAGTCTCCTATTTTTGCTCCGGCGACTTCCCCTGTTTCTTCTCCCTCTGCCGCCAGGAGTCCAGTCTCTACTCCGGCGAATAGCCCTGCTTCCCCTCCAACTACGATCCCAGTAAAGTCTCCCATCGCTGCTCCAGTCTCGAGTCCCGCTGCCTCTATAGAATCGCCTGCCTCTGCTCCAGCGAACCAGCCCTCAGCCTCAGCCGATGCTCCGGAGATCTCATCGCCGGTAACAACCCCTGGTATTCCGTCTATTCCCTCCACCCCGGCCAATGCGCCTGAAATATTTCCTTACGGGCGTCGACCGGTGAGTAGTTCGGCACCAGCGACGGCAGACTTGGCGCCGGAGACTGCTGCGGTTCCTGCCGGAGAAAAGTCGGCTTCTAATTCCGTTCAACACGATGTTCTTTGCGCATTGCTGATCCTGGGTGCCGGCTTGGTTCTATAGGAGAAAAATATTTGACATTTTTGTCTAGTTTTGATTCTTCATTTCGATATGTAATTTTTACATTTTTTGTATCAATCAATAGTGTTCTGAGGAGTTTCTTTTTGGGGTTTAAAATGTCTTGAGAAGTTGATAGGAGATCCTAAAACTGTAAATGCAAAATTCAATTTCAGAAGATGACAGTAATTAAGTTTCATTCAGAACATCCACATATACTTATTTAACATTTCTTTGCAGTTAGTCTTTAAAATACATGTTTTCGGTTGAGATTAATATCATGTAATAATGTCAAATTAAAACCATTTATTTAAAGCTATGTTCTGGGTATTCTTAACTTTTCATGTGAAATTGGATAACATAGAGTCGTGAAAACAGCTTTCTTATTTAATGAAAATGTTATAACCAATTCACAGACGAATAGAAACTTGATAAATAAAATGTTTTAAAGTTCTTCAAATTCAACCAACATTATTAAGGAAATAAACAAATCAAATGACAATTTATTTGCTAGAAACTCCAAGTCATTAACTAATAGGGAAAATCGCATTTTAAACTCTAAGAGTGTCACGAGAACTAAACTCTAAGTAGTTAACCCTAGGGGTATAAATGTCTTTTACAGTTCATTAAAAGTGAGGGTAAAAGTGATTAGTATAAACATGAAAAATGATACTATAAATGTGGTATTTGTGGCAATTTCCCATAGGGAAAATTTTATATTTACCACTTTCATGGTACCACTTTTCATCTTTACCACCACTAAAAAGAAATTTTCAAAAATACATTCTTCATCAAGCGGCAAAAGACTCTTATACCCTTGTTATCTATATATATAATAAGGGAAAATCGTATTTTAAACCCTGAAAGTGTCACATTCTCGCACTTTAAACACTGAACGTTTTTGACTAGCACTTTAAACTTTGAAAGTGACATTTTTATTATAACAACCTTCAAGGTCAAACTGTTCATTTTGTGATGACGTGTCAATTTTTTATTTTTCTTTTTTCTTTTAAATAAAAAATAAAATACATAGAAAATTCGAAAAAAATAAAAAAAAAATTGAAAAAATTGAAAAAAATCTAAAATTTCAAAAAAAAATATAAAAAATAACATTTCAAAATTAAAAATAAAGTAAATATTTTTAATAATTAATCCAATTATAAACTAATAAGTATATATAATATAATAACTTGAATGGTGATTCTAGATTCTGGTTTTTGGTTTTTGATTTTTTTTAAATTTTTTGATTTATTAATACTTAACTTGTTAAATTTTCAAAATTAATCCTATTATTGGTATTATTTATTAAAATGATATTTATTTTAGTAATTTTAAGTTTGTTAAAAAAGAAATTAACTTATAAGTGAAGTTCTTAAAAATAGTAAATAACTTTGAAATTAAATAAATAACTAATCAAACTTTAGAGAAACTAAAATATATGTTACTTATCTAAGAAACTAAAATATATGTTAAATAAATAACTAATCAAACTTTGAAAAGAAGAAAGGGTATCTAGTAGAAACTGCTTCCTAGATGATGTTGGCTCCTCTAGTAAGAAGAAGAAGATTTCTAGAGCAATTCAACATGACCCAGCCTCAACTGCTCCTTCCTCAGAAGAAGAGAAGTCCTCTGAATCGGATTCTGAGACTGGTGCTGAATCTTCATCTTCTGAGTCATCCTCTGATAATCCAACAAGAGAAGAGGATAATACAGTCCCAGATTCCCTGTTTATTGATGTTGTCTCGAAGTAAAAGCGACGGTATGAGAAAAAGCTGAGGGGTAGTACCCCAAAAAATCATCATAAATCATGTTAGTCGACTCCTTCTTCTGGAACGTTAAAGGAATAAATAGCAAGTTAAAGTGATCTAATCTCAAGAAATGGCTACGGCAGTCCAAGCCGTATTTTGGGAGTATAATAGAGACAAAAGTGAAAGCTCACAAGTCTCAGCGGTTTCTAAATAACATTTTTCCGGGATGGAACTACTCAACAAACTATGAATTTGCGGATTTAGGCAGGATTTGGGTCGCCTGGAACCCTGCAATCAACCTAACCATCCACTCAAAGTCGAGCCAGATGATGACTTACCTTGTCCAACTTCCTAACTCCACTGATGAGGTAGTGGTTTCTTACATTTATGGGCTCAATTGTAAGTATGGTAGACATCATCTTTGGGATGAGATTAATTGTTTGGCTAGGGATCCGATCATCCATGGGAAACCGTAAGCAACATTGGGGGATTTTAATCAAGTGTTGAACCCTACTGAGAACTCAAGTGGTAGCTCTAGAATCTCGAGCGGAATTGCGGATTTCAGGGACTGTGTAGAGTATTCTGGTTTGTTTGATCTCTCAATCAGAGGAAGTGAATTCACTTGGTGGAATAAACAAGCTGCTTCTCCTATTGCCAAGAAACTAGACCGTATCCTGATTAATGATCTATGGCAGCTTAAGTTCCCTACGTCTTTTGCTCACTTTGGTAGTCCTGATTTCTCAGATCACTCTCCTAGCTGCTTGATTCTTGGAGATAGAGTTAAGACAAAAAACACTTTATGGTTTCCCACTTTCTGTTCTATCATCCGGACTTCCTTCCCAGGATTGCTATGCAGTGGCAGGAAATGCATGTTATAGGGTCGGCAATGTACTCGCTCTCACTGAAGTTAAAACTTCTGAAGAAGGAGATAATGGATATTAATAGAGAGCATTTTTCAGATCTCGAGGAAAGAGTGAAAGAGGCACATTCACATCTTGTGTCCTACCAAAACCAGCTTATGGCGGATCCAACTCCCCTCTTAGCTTCTTGCGAAAAGGAAGCCCACAAAAAATGGGTTACTTTAGCACTTGCTGAAGAGCGCTTTCTTGAACAAAGATGAAGAGTGAATTGGCTGGAAAATGGAGATACGAACACGCCTGTTTTTCACATAATAGTGGTTTCTCGACGGGCCTTAAATCAAATACACTACCTGATCGATGTAGGAGGAAACAGATTATCATCTATTCTGGACATCAAATCTCATTGTGTGTCTTTCTATGAGGATTTGTTTGGAGCTGAGACTCAACCTCTTCCCCTTGCCTCTCTGGATCAAATTACCGAGCTCACCTCTTTCAGATGTTCCGACTCCATGAAAGCCCTTCTCCGAGCTCCGGTTACTGCAGAAGATGTTAAGCGTGAGATCTTCTCCTTACCGGAGAATTTTACAAGAAAACTTGGGATGTGATTGGCCCGGATCTTACAAGAGCAGTCTTGGAATTTTTCAGATCAGGTAAACTACGAAGCAATGGAACTGTACCGTCATATCTCTGATCCCGAAGCGAGTGGGTGCAGACAGACTTGTAGATTTCCGACCAATCTCTCTATGCAATGTGGTTTACAAGGTTATTTCCAAGATTTTGGCCCGTAGACTGCAAGACATTACACCAACTATGGTATCTAACACGCAATCAACTTTCATTAAAGACAAATTGCTTGTGGAAAATGTACTACTTGCTACTGAGATGGTCCAAGGTTTCAACAGAGCTGATATCTCTAAAAGGGGTCTTCTGAAGGTTGATTTGAGGAAAGCCTTCGACTCTGTAAATTGGGATTTCATTATCCAGATTCTTCGAACAGCTGATTTCCCTCCAGTTTTCATTAACTGGATCTCTCAATGCTTGACGACGACTTCCTTCTCTATTGATGTTAATGGGGAGCTATGCGGGTTCTTTAAAGATACCAGAGGCTTGCGTCAAGGCGAGGCGACCCGCTTTCCCCTTCGTTGTTTGTCATTGCTATGGAGGCCTTCTCAAACCTTCTATCTGCAAAATTTGATTCAAGGGTTATTGGTTTCCATCCGTTGGGAAGGTATCCTAAGGTAACTCATCTGGCCTTTGCGGATGATGTGATTATACTGTTTGATAAGACATACTTATTTTTGGCGGGACTGAACCCCGAGGAAACAGAAGCTCTGGATATTTTTGGTTTCCAAAGGGGTTCTCTTCCCATCAGGTACTTGGGCCTCCCACTTATGCACAGGAAACTGAGAAAGTCCGAATATTCTCCTCTTACAGACAAAATCAAGGCAAAGCTCAACAGTTGGACAGTAAGATGTCTCTCCTTTGCTGGAAGGCTCCAGTTGATATCATCAGTAATATACAGTCTTGTAAATTTTTGGTTCACTGCCTTTTGTCTACCTAAAGGATGCTTGAAGGAAATCGAGTCTTTGTGTAATCGGTTCTTATGGTCGGGTGATTCAAAAACGATGTGCAGCCAAAGTTTCATGACAGTCTTGTTGCCTACCAAAATCAGAAGGTGGCTTGGGATTGAGGGATTTTGGGTTATGGAATAAAGCACTTAACCTCAAGCTCATTTGGCGTCTCTTTGCTTCAATCACTTCTTTGTGGGTCGCTTGGATGAAAGAGCACAAGCTCAAACGACGGAGTTTCTGGTCTCTAGAGGTGAAGGCCTCAGACTCGTGGATCTGAAAGACACTCTTATCTCTCAGACCTCTAGCGGGTCAGCTTCTGAGCTGTAGAGTGGGTGACGGTAGCAGAATAAGCTTCTGGTATGATAACTGGTCTATTCATGGTCCCATGTTCCAGTATATTGGCACCAATGGACCTCTTCTAATGGGAATTCAAGATCATTATTCCGTTGCTGATGCCCTATTGGTCAGGGACTGGCAAGCTCCCTCTAGATCTCGTAATCAAAACATCTCCCTCCTAAGAGCAACGTTAAGAGTTTTGACCCAAAGGTCAAATGCAACAGAGCCGAACACTTTCTATTGGGGACCTCCAGAAAACAATTCAGGTGGCTTCTCTACAAAGGAAACATGGGAATTTCTCCGGCCAAGAGTTGCAGCTAAGGATTGGTCAAAAGTGGTTTGGTTCAAAAACATGGTTCCTAAACATGCCTTTAACTTCTGGGTGGCTAACCTTGATAGGTTGCCAGTGAATGAGCGACTGGTGCAATGGGGTTTGATGGATATTGGAACATGTACTTTTTGCTCCATTGATGTGGAAACTAGGGATCACTTGCTCTTGCATTGCAGGTTTGCAGTGGAGATATGGGATCGTGTGAAACAGAGGTTGGGAGCTCCATGTACCTTCTTTACCTCTTGGCAAACGATGATCGGGTGGCTTCTCCAGCAGAGATGGTCACCAAGGAGAAGGCTTCTCAGTTTAATTGTCTGTCAAGCTACAGTCTATCACATATGGAGAGAAAGAAACGATCGGAAACATGGAAGACCTCCATCACCGCCCCTAGCTATTTTCAACAGGATTGACAGGGTTACGAAGGACATTTTTCTAGCAAGACGACGCAACAAGGGGTGTACAACCTTACTCTCCTTATAGTTCAAGTATAGCTAACCTTAGCTAAAAATTTGATGCACCAAACTCTTAGCTTCTCACTGGTTTTTAACTTTTTTTGGCCATAGAAGTACTCTGCTATTGAAGCTCATGTAACCAATTTTATTTTGAAAATATAATTTACAGTTATCAAAAAAGAAGAAGCTCCACTCATACCAAAACCTAACATATACAAATCTAAAGACATACCTCTCTATCTCTTAATTATATTTCAAACTAACTTACAATATTTTAGTTAAGGTCAAAAACATTTTAAGTGGTGTTTGAGATATTTTCTAGTTTCACAAAAATTTAATAAGTTAAGTATTAATAAATCAAAAAAATTTTAAAAATCAAAAACCAAAAAAACATAATCTAGTATCACCATTCAAGTTATTATATTATATATATATTTATTGGTTTATAATTGGATTAATTTTTTAAAAATATTTTATTTTATTTTTAATTTTAAAATGTTATTTTTATATTTTTTAATTTTTCAAAAAAATCGATTTTTTCGAATTTTTTCGAATTTTCTATGTATTTTATTTTTATTTAAAAAAAAAAAACCAACACGTCATCACAAAATAAACAGTACATGTCACCTCGTTGACTTGGTAAACAAGTAAACCTCATTGGAGGTTTGTTATGATAAAAATGTCACTTTCAAAGTTTAAAGTGCTAGTCAAAAACGTTCGGTGTTTAAACTGCGAAAATGTGACACTCTCAGGCTTTAAAATGCGATTTTCCCATACAAACCTGATTAGATAGTTACATAGTCTGCGTAACGGGTTTACGTTGTTGTTCCCAAAGGCCAAAACCTCCTTACATTGTCTCTATATAAGCAGTCAGCTGAACCATCGGACCGTGGCCATCCAAACAACTCTCATCAAACATGGCTTGAGTCATTTCCTGCCCTGTCCCATTAGAGAAGGCTCCCTTCCCCGGCATTTGAGGTCATCTGGACGAGTAAATGGAGTAGAGAAAAGAGAACCCGTTCTTCTCCATTGAATAAAACAGAAACAATTGATGCTGCTAGAGCCACGGCTAATTGTAACCAGTTAAACCAAGTTGGTCAGTAGTCCAAGTTGCCACGTGAAAGTTCCTGTTCACAGCTTCTTCTTGAAGCACCATCTGCTTTCCATTCTATATTTTTTATTTGTCACAATTTTCCATTCTATTCTATGATCATCACAAATGATTTATATTTCACATTTCTATCTAAGGTCGTTAACTCCTTCGAAGATTTCTCATAATAGAAAAGACTTTTAGTCATTCAATAATCGAGAAATTCAACATGGTTTCTCATTGTTGATGATTCGCTAAGGCTCGGCTGATAATTTTTCTGAGAACAAGAGGAACGAATAGAAAAAAAAAGTAGATTGAATAAAATAGCAGAAATGAAAAAGAATGTTTTTTTCTTTTTAAATTTATCAAGTAATGAGAGAAAAAAAATTATTCTTGTGAATGGTGATATTTTTTATGAATGATAAAAAACCGAATGTTTCTCTTCATTCATGGGTCACTATTCAAAGCTTAAGTCGTCTGTTTTGTACCTTTTTAAAAACTATCTTAAGTTTCCATATTAAATTGGATAGCACTGAGTCACTCACGAAAAACGCTTTTCTAATTTAATGATTGTTATAACCAATTCACAGACGAATGGAAACTTGATAAATAAAATGTTTTAACTAAAGCTCTTAGATTTGTTGCACGCATGGATCGATGTTCATGCATGGTTCGAATTTTCCCATCTCCATCACAAGTAACAGAATACTATTCCACTTACGACTTATCTTAACAAACCCTTGATAGCCCTATGTGCTCAAACTGAAATGTACATTCAAGAAAACAACAACAAAAATCACATTCCTTTGCTATAAAATTGAGGATAACACCACATACCTAATATTTCTAACAATCGCTTAAAGAAATATGTCCTTGCAGATACAAGCGACACCATAAATCAAAACAAGCACCTAATATCCTGCTATGTCCAAACTATGAAACTTAACTAACCGAAAATCTTGTCATCTACTTCACGTACGAATAAATCAAGTATAGTTTTGCCACTTGATGAGTAGGAGACTGAAACGCGACATAACGTGGACCCATGCTTTAACCTCATCGTCCCTAACGAAAATATAAATAGGGAAACAATAATTTTACATGGATATTATACGTGATAGTATTGATTATTTATTGCGCCAGAAAACACACTAAAACTGGTAAGCAGAGTAGGTGGTGATAGGAGCGAGATGGCGAGTAGCATGGGATCTGTTTCGAATGGATAATTTACATGCTTATCCACTACGGGACTAGACGTTCCCACGTCAGCAAAAGTTATCAGTTCAACGGATTTTTTTTGTTTATTTTGTCAAAAAGCGTTATTCCAGTGGATATTTAATATTTTTCTGAAGAACAACAGTTTTGAGTCTCTATGCACTCAAGTCCTCGTATGTATTTATTTATTATCAAATGCGTAATAGGATTTACATTTTAACATCTCAGGTTAGACATTGGATACAAAACATTCATTTGTTTCACGAGTTTGAAAAATAAATTATGCTATTTCAAGCATTGATTAAACTAAAATTCTTAGTAGTTTACTGATTGATTTCATACAACAATCAACTATACTTATTTTCAATCAACAATAGTGGAGTATAAAGTGAAGTAAAATACTAAAGGGGTCAATTTTTGAAACATTAAAACATATGGGCAAAAACTAGTAGAATAGAAAAGCAGCAAAAGAAAAAGAAGAGGGCTAAAATATAAAGTTAAATAATCTTTCTTGATTTAAAAAAAAGAAATAAAAATTGCGTTGCAGGTACTCCATCTCCGTCTCTTTTCCTCCGCATTTCAACCATCAGAAAAAAATATCTTCCGACGAAGGAGAAGAGACACACGAAAATGGCGGAGATTGGAGGAATCCGCTGCGGCTGCCGTGGAGTTTCCGGTGGTACCTTCTTCCATCCCGGAGGATTCTCTTGCTTCCTCGAGCAGAGAGCGACGAGGAATCGCAACTTCTTCCGGAACGTTTCTTATGTTCCTTCTTTCAAACGCGGTCGCTTGATCACAAAACGGAGCTCCGTCGCCGGGAACAGCCGAATCTTCAGGTATCGTCACTTTCTCGATAAGACGAACATTTCGTTTCTTTCGTGGAATCAATTTAGGGGAGAAATTGAATCTTTAGGTCTTTTGTTGATTGAACATTATACACAGCATGGATGCTCGGGAGAAATCAAGATCGTTTGTGTTGGTGTCATCAAGGCACAAGAAAGTCCCTGTTTACGTGATGATGCCCATTGATACATTTGGAATCGATGCTTCTGGCTGCCCAATCATTAAAAGGTTAAATCTTCCCCCAAATGTTCCAATGTATCATTACCTTACATGGTATGTATACTATAACAAGCAAGTGTAACGTTCTGTTATTGTTTCAGGCTCAAGGCTTTGACTGTTTCTCTCAAGGCACTCAAGTTAGCTGGCGTTCATGGAGTCGCTGTTGAGGTTTGGTGGGGGATTGTGGAGCGTTTCTGTCCTCTTGAGTTTAAATGGTCTTTGTACGAAGAGCTCTTCAGGCTGATCTCTGAGGCGGGGTTGAAGTTACACGTTTCTCTTTGTTTTCATTCGAATATGCACTTGTTTGGTGGAAAAGGAGGCATCAGTCTTCCACTCTGGATCCGTGAGGTTTGTAAGTTGTAGACATAGCAAAGACTTTGGTTAAAGATGGAGATTCGAATAGCTTTTTTTTTCACTCGGCTGCTTTTTCGTATGCATTTATTTTTTCAGATTGGAGACGTCAACAAGGATATTTACTATCGAGATAAAAACGGATTCTCCAATAATGACTATCTGACTCTTGGAGTCGATCAACTTCCATTGTTTGGTGGTCGAACCGCTGTCCAGTGCTACGAGGATTTCATGCTCAGTTTCTCTACAAAATTTGAACCATACTTTGGAAACGTGATTGAAGAAATAGGTGTCGGTCTTGGTCCTTCCGGGGAGCTTAGGTACTTCCGTTTTTCTGTAGATTACGAATCATAAAGCTGCAGTAGCTACAATAGATTTATCTTACGCTGTATTTCTTTCAGATATCCTGCACATCCTTCTGGAGATGGGAGATGGAAATTCCCTGGTATCGGTGAATTCCAATGCCATGACAAGTACATGTGAGTACTTATTTAATTCAACGTGTATACTTTCCTGCCAATCACATTACAGATTGTGAGCTATATTGCTTGGGTTAGGATGGAAGACTTGATGACAGTGGCGTCTCAAGAAGGCAAACCTCAATGGGGAAGCAGAGATCCTCCAAGTGCGGGCTGCTATAATAGCTTTCCATCTGGGGTGCCTTTCTTTGAGGAGGGCCATGATAATTTTCTCTCTGACTATGGCCGTTTCTTTCTAGTATGTTCTTGTATCATATTAATAATGCTCATTATTATGATCTTGAGTAGTCTTGAGCACAAGTGGCTAGTGAGTTGGATGATTAATACTCAGTGGATTGCTTTTCGTTGTAGGAATGGTACAGTGGGAAGTTGATTTGTCACGCTGATGCTATCCTCGCAAAAGCAGCCGATGTTTTGCGGATGCGTCAGGAAGAGGAGAAAAGATCTGTAATGTTGGTTGCGAAAATTGGTGGAATCTATTGGTGGTATAAGACATCTTCACACCCCGCTGAACTAACTGCTGGTTACTACAATACCGCACTGAGGGATGGTTATGATCCTGTTGCTTCTGTATTGTCACGCCATGGTGCTGCTCTGCATATCCCGTAAGAGCCTCTTTTTGAAGTTTTCTTTTGCTGTCTACCATATTTTTTATAGAAGTGCATGAGTTTGGTGTTGCTAACGAAATAATCTTCCATATCTATTCTAGTTGTTTGGATATGGCGGACTGTGAAACACCTGAGAAGTATCTTTGCAGCCCTGAAGGATTGCTTAGGCAGGTAATGGACTTTCTTTCCTAATGTTTCGATCTAAAACTCAAATTTTAGATCGGTTAGCGTCAGCGCACTGTTGTACTGTCACACACACACATGAAAATGGTCTAGTCTGTTTGTTTTCTTACTGCGCTGCAACACTAGGCTCTTCCTGTTGGGACACTCAAGGATTCCTTAAACCAACATTGTCTCTTTTTTTCTGCTAGATACACGATGTTTCGAAGAAGAGGACAATACAAGTGACTGGTGGAAACACAAGCGAAAGATTTGATCAGGTAAGAGATTTGCACAATCTATAATCTCCTATACGACGAGGTCAAAACAAAAAAGTGGTGGTTATTAACCGTTTATATATGATGAATTTTGGAACAGATGGGACTAAGGCAAATAAGAGAGAACTGTGTGCAACCGAATGGGGAAACTGTAAGATCGTTTACATTTTTCAGATTGAACGAGAAGATCTTTAGGGTGGAGAACTGGAACAACTTTGTCCCTTTTATTAGGCAGATGAGTGCAGATGTGTAGACCAACACTAGTCATTGTCTTGTATTTTCCTTTGTTACAGAACTGATCTTCCCTCACCATATTGCTTTTTCAGATATGTGATGAGGGTAAATAATCAAATCAAAATATGAAAATTGTTATATGATATCTCTCCCTCTCTTTGCAAAAACTGTATTCAATGGATCAAAAAGTTACACTATGTTTTGATTACAAAGAAACAGATTCAATAGAGAGAAAGTGCAATCACAGCACATGTGTACATACATATACATATTATTTGTTGCTGCAGTTTACTTCATAAATCAAAGGACTTGCCTATCAGCAGCATCAGCAACAATGGGCAACCTCGGGGTCAGACCAAACAAGCAAGCAGAGAATCCATAGATCAAACAGACAAGCAAGAAGAGGAACACTGTGCTGTCCAAACTCATCACCACATCCAAACCAAACCCATCTCTGGGATTAAAGCTCCTCTCAAGCAAATCCGGGAAAATCAACAGCACGTCGAGCACAATGGCCTGCATCGTGTTGAACCTAACGTACCTGCTGAAGTTAGAGTTTCTCACGACGACGAAGTAGAGAGCGATGAAGATGAGGAAGCCATTGAAAGGGAAGCTCTTGAAGGCCTTGATGGCGGGAAACAGAGGCTGGATGAGAATCTGGAAAGGTTGGTATTGCGTGATGATGAATTTGCCGTACTGAATCCCATCGAAGAACGGGTAGAAGTAACAAACGGCTGAGATTATCCGATCTGATGCGTCGACGGAGTCGTCGCCTTTCGATCGGAGGACGAGTGTGGCGGCTCTTTCCCTTGAAAGTCTAGATTTTGAGAATTGGGGATTAGGGTTTACATGGAGAGAAGATGAACGGCCGGTTAAGTTTCCGGTTTGGAAGAAGGCGAGAGATGGTAATGGAGAGACAAGATGAGATATTGCCATTGCTCTGTGTCTGTTTTCACTTCACACAAAACGAAACAGAGTTTTGGTTTTGCTCAAATGGTGAGAAGATAATAAACTAAACTCCACGCTGTTGAGAAGTGTGACTTTAAACAGTGTGTCGTCTTTCAGTCTTTGTAATGGCTCGCAGTTCTTAAATGATGGAACCAAACGCTCCACGAAGGTTGATAGACAACAAAATCGGTGCTGTTTTTTAGTTCTACAGAACGTGTTAAAGACCTCAAAACAGCACCTAGTTCTATCAAGGAAGTAAAGAAACTAACGTTCCCCACCAACGGAAGTTGTTTTGCTTTTAAATGACGAGAGGATAATAAACTATACTCCATGCTGTTTGGTAATCCTGATTATAAACAGTGTGTCATTCTTCTACCTTTCTAGTGGCATGCAGTCCTTTAATAATGGAACAAAACGCTCCACGTCGGTTGATAGACAACTAAATCGGTGATGTTTAAAAGTAAACGACACACATGTTAAAGATCTTTCAAGACGGCACGTAGTTCTATTACTAAGAAGTGAAGTAACAAGCAAACATTAGTTCTCGATTGTCGGATTTGTTGAGGCGATTCTCGGGAGTCATTGTTCGTCTCGGGTCAACAAATTGTTAAAGCTCGCGTCCGAGTGTCGCTGTGGTTCGTTTGTTCTTTGCGGCAGTGGGCTTGACTTTATTTGCAGGTGGATGAGGCTTCCTGACAGGGTGTGACAAAGGCATCAACTCGCTTTTTTTGCTCGGTTCGTGGCGGCAATGGAGGTGGACGTCTCTTGGTAAGAGTTTTTCATCTTTACGCTTGTCTAGCACTTCATCGACAGTGACGGTTATAAGGTCGAGGAGTTCATCGGGAACCAGCTACTCCGGAGACGACACGGGAGTTCCCGGCATCCGAGGCAACGAGGAGAACCTCACGGTCCCGTGATCATCGTTGATGGTTGAGAACGGCAACCGATTCTTAAGGATTTTAAAAACGGCCTAGCGGAATGTGCCGGGTCTAGTGGGTGGGCGAAGCTAGGTTGTAATACATTGATTTAGGAACTTTTGTTCAAATCGATTTTGTAACTGGATCTGAATTTCCCGTTTAATGGGTTGAACAATATTAGTTTCACTATAAAAAATAAAATAAAAATAAAATAAAATAAAATAAAAGTAGAAATTAAATAGCCTCTGTTTTTTTTTTTTTTTTATAACATCAATTTATATCCATAGTCTGAAAGTAAGAACTCGCCAAGCTTCTTCTTATATGGCTGTTAAAACAGACATCACAAAGGCTTATGATCGTTTGGAGTGGAGATTTTTAGAAGAAACGATGAGAAGAATGGGTTTTGACAGTAAATGGATCAGATGGATGCGTATCATCAGTCCGGTTTTCAGTATTGATAAATGGAGTTCCAGAAGGTCATATAATTCCTAAGAAAGGGATCCGACAGGGTGATCCTCTTTCACCATACCTCTTTATTCTATGTGCGGAAGTATTATCTCACATAATGCATCAAGCAATGAGCGATCGGTCTTTAACTGGGGTGAAAGTAGCTCTACAATCTCCAGCAGCTAACCATTTGCTTTTTGCTGACGATTCTCTATTCTTCTCATTGGCAAACCCAAAAGCTGGACGTCGGCTGAGACAAATCCTGAATCTTTATGAGCAAGTGTCGGGTCAAGCAGTGAACTTGAGGAAGTCATCTATAACATTTGGAAGTAAAGTTGCAGCAAGTGTTAAAGACAAGAATGCGGAATCTCCTTGGAATACATAATGAGGGAGGCGATGAGAAATACTTAGGCTTACCAGAACAGTTTAATAAGAAGAAAAGAGAAATGTTTAAATACATAATAGAAAAGGTGAAGGCTGCTACACAAGGATGGAAGAAGAATTTTCTTTCACATGGAGGTAAAGAGATTCTATTGAAAGCAGTGGCTTTGGCTATGCCAATATTCACGATGAATATCTTTAGATTACCGAAAGAGATTTGCAATGAGATAAATGCTATCTTGGCAAACTTCTGGTGGGGATCAGGAGATAAGAAAGGGATGCATTGGTATAGTTGGAAGAGAGTAAGTGTTCCTAAGAAAGAAGGAGGATTAGGATTTCGGGACCTTGAAGGTTTCAATCAAGCCTTGCTTGGAAAACAAGTTTGACGCATTCTACAGCATCCTAACAGCCTTATGGCACGTATATTGAAGTCACGCTACTTCCCAGATGAAAGCATTCTCACGGCGACTTTGAAGAAAAAGGCTTCATATGCATGGAAATCCTTATTACATGGTAGAGATTTATTGCGACAAGGGATGAAATATGTTATTGGTAATGGAACAACTGTTGGCATGAGGAACGATCCATGGTTGTCAGATCATACACCAAGACCACCGAGAGCAAAAGAACAAGAAATCATTGGGGAAACTGTGAGCGACTACATACGAGAAGATGGTCAAGGATGGAATGTTGAAAAGCTTCGAAACAAAGTGATAGAAGAAGATGTGGACAAAATACTTGCGCTCAAGATAAGTTCTACAGCTGAAATTGACTTACTAGGTTGGCATTACACAGATGATGGGATCTACACTGTTAAGTCTGGCTACTGGTTAAGTACGCATCTACCGAATAGAGAACAAGTCCAACCGATATGGGGTGATCCGGTTTTAAAGCAGAAGGTTTGGAAATGCAATACACCCCCAAAGCTGAATCATTTCCTATGGAGATTATTATCAAGATCACTCGCTGTGGGAAGTAATTTAAAAAGACGTCATATTACTTCAGATGATCAGTGCAAACGATGTTGTAACGCAACAGAAACAGAGGCTCATCTCTTCTTCGACTGCCCTTACGCACAAAGAATCTGGAGGGCTTCGGGAGTTTCAAATCATACGATACTAAGTACACAAACAACACTGGAAGACAAAATTGATGTATGCCTTTCCTGCAACATTTCCACACGATTGCCACATTTAAAGGATCTTCCGATAAGTATTCTTTGGAGGATTTGGAAAAGCAGAAACATCTTACTCTATCAACGGACGACTATAAATTGGTGGAATGTGCTTGACCAAGCAAAAAGAGATGCAAAAGAATGGTCTTCAAACATGACAGATATGCCAGACTTTCAAAAAACAGGGGGGTCAATGCCACTATTGGGAATATATGGAAAAGACCAGCACAAGGTTGGATAAAATGTAACTTTGATGGCTCCTTTGTTTCACCTTTGATTCCGTCTAAGGCAGGATGGATAATAAGAGATGAGCGAAGCATTTATCAAGGGGCTGGACAAGGAAGAGGATTTACTACAACACCGTTGGAAGCAGAATTCCAGGCTCTCATTATGGCAGTGCAGCAATGTTGGTGTCGCGGCTTTACAAAAGTTATATTTGAAGGAGACAACAAGAAAATGTTGGATATTCTCAATGGAAACGCTTTACATTTTGGAGTGTATAACTGGACTCGAGAAGTAAGATGGTGGAGCACAAAGTTTGAAGAGGTTACATTTACATAGACCAAGCGTACGAGAAATGAAGTGGCTGATAAATTGGTAAAAGCTAATATACCCAATGATGTTCCGTATGAATACTATTTTTATATTCCTCATTTCATAACAGATGCTTTACATAAAGACTTTGTAAACTCGATTCATTAAATAGCCTCTGTTATTGTTTTGTTTTTGTTCTATAATAGTGCTTTCTAATATGAAACCCACCAATATACAACGGCGTAATGTCTTGTTGGACCCAAGACTTTCAATTTTCACCTAATATAATTACCTCCGTATTTATTTTAATGCCTCTTGCATATATATACTGAATAATTTAGCACTTGTTCATAGTGAAATGATCTAGTTTACTTAACCTTTTGTTAAGACAAGAAAATAATAATGTCTATTGTATGTACAATTTTCTTGTTTCTCTTAACCGCTTCTTCCGCGTTTGCGTCTGCGTTTCCTAAACCGGCACCCGTAACGCAATGGTCAACATCAGAGACATCAAACTCAACATCTTCTTGCTCAGCAACTGGAAATCCAATCGATGACTGCTGGAGATGCGACAAGAAGTGGAAATCCAACCGCAAGAGCCTCGCGGACTGCGCGGTTGGATTCGGACGCGACTCGGTAGGCGGTAGAGCAGGGGAGTTCTACACCGTAACAGATTCAGGAGACGAGGATCCTCTAAACCCTTCTCCAGGTACATTACGTTACGCCGCAACACAAGACCAACCTCTATGGATCATATTCGATAGAGACATGGTAATAACACTAAAAGAAGATATTCAAGTGACTTCATACAAAACCATAGACGGTAGAGGAAATAACGTGCAGATAGCTTATGGACCGTGTTTGGCTTTGTATCAAGTAAGTAACATAATCATACACAATATTTATATCCACCATTGTGTACCGGCGAAACGGTCGTTAGGAGGCTATTCTGATGGAGATGGGATCTCGATATTCGAGTCACGAGATGTTTGGATTGATCATTGTACGTTAGAGAAGTGTCACGATGGGCTTATTGATGCTGTGGGTGGGTCGACGGATATAACGATTTCGAATAACTACATGTTGAATCATAATGAAGTCATGCTTTTGGGTCATAGTGATGAGTTTGAAGGTGATCGAGATATGAGGGTTTCAATCGCGTTTAATTATTTTGGTGAAGGACTTGTCCAGCGAATGCCTAGGTAATATATAACATGTAATGTGTAGATAAACGTAAAATCAATATTTACATTGTATTTATTAATGGCATGTGTAGGTGCAGGCATGGATTTTTTCACATTGTGAATAATATTTATAGAGAGTGGGAGATGTATGCAATTGGTGGAAGTGCTAATCCAACCATTTTTAGTCAAGGAAATGTTTTTATAGCTTCGGATAATCAGTTCACAAAGGAGGTACGTACGTTTGTGACATACTGACATGTCTACCACTACAATAAGAGCGTTTTAAGCTAATATATACAATTTAATTCATGATTAACTAGAATTTTAGAGTTTGCATGCAACCTTTTGCTTTGTTTATTAAATCTTTCATGACTTGCAATAAACCAAACTAAAATCTAAACCAAACCCATAAGCCGATACGATTTGACTTATAAATAAGTTCCTCACATGCTCTGTATGCAGGTTACAAAGCGAGAGTGTGTAGATGGAGACGATGAATGGAAGGAATGGAATTGGAAATCAGAAGGAGATGAAATGCTAAACGGTGCTTTCTTTACACCATCAGGAAACGAGGATTCTCCTAGCTATACAAAAATGTCGAGTATGGTAGCTCGGCCAGCTTCACTTCTTAAGACTACACATCCATCAGTAGGTGTTCTTAGTTGCCAAATTGACCAACCTTGTTAGAACACATTCATCAGCTTGTAACCAAATACTGTATTATCCTCTTATTCTTGTTGTGGTTATTATTAGAGCATTATAGGATTTGTATTGAATATGTGATGATCATAGAGGCAGAGCCAAACAAAACAATTGCATAGCTCATTGTCATTACACCAGAATGTTTCAATTAAAAGTCACTGAGATTTCACCTTCTTGACGTCTCCATTTCCTACCCATACTTCAATTATTTTCACTAATTGTTTAGATGTTACATACTTACATCAAGACCAAGTAATATACATGCATTTTAAGACGAAAATAAAACAAGGGACAGCAGAAGATGGTAGCAATAATGTTTTTATTTGGCTGTTAATTAGTATTGTTGTTATATGTTGGATGTTTTTATTTTAAATTGTGTAATGATTTCATAAATAAATATAATTTGTGAAGTTACATAAATAATTGTGCATTCAACAAAAATATCATTTTGTGAAACATAAGAAGGATGTAAGTTCAGTTTTTCTCATTTTATATATTATTTGATTGTCATTTACTCATTTTAAAGTGGTTTCATTTGCATTATTACGTAATTTACGTTTGATTCTATCTAAAATTCTTTGGTGTTATATAATTCTTCTAAATATACCATTATAGAAGTTGGAGTGTTAACGGAAAATACCGAAGTAGCTATAAACTAGAAGAGAATATTATATTATAAGAATGAACAGAAAAAACAAAGAAGAAGAGAAGAAACAAGAAGTGGCCTATATAAGCCAAGAAGAAGCAAACATGCAGAGCAAGCCAACCACAAAACCAGCCTTAGCTCCCCCCACGATCCTAACTGCACTGGCTTCATCAGCACTCTCATCATCCGCATCTCCATCAGGCCCTTCCGCAGGTGAATGGGACTCACCAAAAGAATCAACAGGCGACGGTGCAGCCTTCTTCTTCTTCCCTTTGGCTTTCCCTTTAGCCGGTATAGGAGAATCCGCAACATCGCCATCCTCTGGTGCCGGGGCAGGAGCCGGAGCTTCAACGGCCAAAGCCTTAAACAGCTCTTTAGGCAATAAAACCTTATCAGTCGCATAGATAGCCAATGGCTGCTCGTCGATCAGAGTGTTAACAATCTGGACAGTGTTGATCCTTGTCGTGAGAGTAACTTTCTCTCCATCGTTCTGTACAGTGAGCTCAAACTTGTTGGCTCCATCTGTGGCAAGTGTGTTCATCGGACCATTGTTGGATCTGAGCATGGCCATTGAGTAGTAGTTCGGGACAGCGAGGAAACTGAGGAAAGCTTCTTTCTTTGGAGCAGTCAAGTTCTTGTATTTGGGCAAGAATCCTTTCATGGCGTCATCTCCTGGACAGAACACTGTCATGCCTCCTTCTACACTCTCCTGTTACAACATAAACACATTCCAAAAACAACAACAATTGAATCTCCAGTCTATAGATTTTTGACTTTTAATTAGAATTTTAATAAATTTAATTGGTAATGAAGTCAATACGTTTGACTAAATACATTGGTTACTCTCGAAACCTTTTGACTTTTGGTTACAAGCCAACAGAACAACCACATGCATACTATCTAATTAAATATGATTACTTAACAATGCGAATTAATACTATAATTAGTATAGTTTCCAATTAGAGTAACTACTATCACTATTCACTAATCAGAGTTTAATTAGTGAAAGTACCTGATGTCTTTTTCTTTTAATTTAATTGTACATTTATATCGCCACATGCATCTATTACTTGATTAATGTTTTATTTTCATACTTAAGTAGTATTTGCAAAACATCAAAATTAATCACGGTTTTAGTAATGTTAGTACCAGCGTCTATTTTTGTAATTAATTTCTACGTACAGTGTGACATGCATATATTAATTAATTAGTTTTTCAATTACGAAATGGCTAATTACTGAAATAATCATTTTCTAATTACGTGTACTTGATTAGGGTTTAGTAAGCACCTGATAGGTTTTTGAAGCTCCAGGGTTAGACAGAAGAGTCTCGGCGAACACTTTACAGCCATTAGCCGACATGATCCTGGTGATGTTCATCTCCGCCGGAGCCGTAGTCGGAGCAGCCGCCGCATCCGACGGTAATATTCTACTGATCTGTATAACGGAGATGTTGTACGGAACTTCTTCGATTGACTTGACGAAGAAGGAAGACATATCTCCGCCGTCGGGACGGAAGCCGACCTTGCCGCCTCTCAGCATCGTTATATTGACGGATCATGTGGTTCCGGGAGCAGCTCCGGTGGCTTGGAAGAGAGTGGCGGCGAGAGCTGAGCCGCCGCCGATCTGGGGGAGTTTTTTGGCGCCGAAGTAATCGAGGAGGACGTGGAGGGAGAGGATGTTTTTGAGAGTGGAGATGGTGTAGCCTTTGGAGGTTAAGGCGGACATGGCGGCGTTGTCGACGGCGCAGACGGTTATGGTTGTTCTACGGTTGATTTCGTCGGAGAGGTGAGTTTGGGTTAGGAGATGGTTGAAGGAGGAGAAAGAAGGGTGGTTTGCTAAGAGGTGCGTGACGTTGTGCGCGTGTGTTTCGAGGGCGAGGAGGAGGAGGAGGAGGAGGATGGGGAGAATGCTGGAGGTGATTACTGTACTCATCTTCTTCGCCATTGTTGAGACTGTGGAGAGACAATGTGATGTGTGGAATTTTGAGAGATTTGTCAGAGAGTGTGAGCTCGGAACTTGAAACTAAGATGATGTTTTCTTATACCGACTTTGGATTGTGGTTGCCGTTACTATTGTACCATTAAGTGTTTATTTAATTTTTTACTATGATTGTGTTTTAGTATTTAATACTATCAACTATGAATTTAAGTTATGGTTATGGACTTGCAAGTTTGTGAATTGTGACCATGTCATACTCTGCTCCCATCTACTATGTAAACATTAAATTATTGAAAATCTATTTTGTAATTATTTTATGTAGTTTTTCATGTAGATGTGTAATGTGTATTGTAATATCTATCGACTGTTCGACTAAGCTTGAAATAACATGAAGAGCAAGTTACTTATTTTCTACCGAGTTATGGATTAGGAAAAGGAAATATAAAAATATGTTACTCACAGAAATTAGGAAATTATGAGTTATCTAATTTCTATATAAGAAGATGCAAAGGTGTTGCATAACTTATGAGTTTGAAGAGATTGTATTGTGTTTTTGAGTTTTGAGTTATTTTCTCAAGTTGATATAAAGAGAGTTATTCTTTATACTTATACAATCCTTTAGACTTTATTTGGTATCAGAGCCACTACTTCAAACGTGAGAAGAATCGATCGTGGGAGACAAGATGGATGAAGAAATCGTGGAGACCAAATTGAAGGAGACCGGGCCGTCCTCCATTAAGTGCCCTATGTTAACAGCTGCAAATTATACAGTATGGTCAATGCGGATGAAGATTGCTTTAAAGGTTAACAAATTATGGGAGACGATAGAGCATGGGAGCAAAGACGAAGACAAGAATAATATGGCAATTGCTTTGTTATTTCAATCTATACCTGAAGCATTGATCTTACAAGTAGGAGAGCTTGACAGTTCGAAAGCCGTCTGGGATGCTATAAAGGCAAGACATGTGGGTGCTGATCGAGTAGGAGAAGCTAGATTGCAAACCTTGATGACAGAGTTCGACATAATCAAGATGAAAGAGACAGATACAATCGATGTGTTTGTGGGTAAGCTTTCGGAAACTCATCAAAGTCAGCAGCTCTTGGAGAAACTATTGACGAACCAAAACTTGTGAAGAAATTTTTGAAAAGCTTGCCACGCAAGAGATACATCCATACCATCGCAGCCCTTAAACAGGTCCTTGATCTCAATACAACTAGCTTTGAAGACATTGTAGGGAGATTGAAAGCTTATGAAGAAAGAATTGTTGAAGAAGAAGATGAGCAGCAAGACGACTCAAATAAGCTTATGTATGCTAATACTGAATCAAGACAACCTGTTCAAGAGAACTATCGAGGTAACAGAGGAAGAGGACAAGGTGGTCGCTCTTATTGTAGAGGAGGAAGAGGTCGTAGTCGATCCTACTACTATCAGTCATACTGAGGTGAAAGAGATGACTCAAAAGTGGTGTGTTACAGATGCGATAATCTAGGACACTATGCTTTAGACTGTCCTGATAGATTGCTAAAGCTTCAAAAAGCAATTGAGAAGAAGGATGATGAGACACAGGAAGCTGACAATCTGATGATGCACGAGGTGGTGTTTTTAAATGAGAAGAAGGTGAAGCCGAGCATGTTTGAAGCTGATATGGATACAGACAACCTGTGGTATTTTGATAATGGTGCCAGCAATCATATGAATGGAAATTGATCTTTCTTCCTTAATCTTGATGAGACGGTTACAGGAAAAGTGAGATTTGGTAATGATTCTCGTATTGATATTGCTGGAAAGGGTTCAATACGCTTTATATTCGAGAATGGTGAGAAGAAAGTGTTACACAACATGTATTTTATCTCGGACTTGAAAAGTAATATCATCAGCCTTGGACAAGCCACTGAAGCAGGCTGTGAAGTTCGTATGAAAGATGATTTCTTGGTATTATATGATCGAACTGGTCAACTATTGGTGAAGATCAACAGGTCAAGGAACAGACTTTACAAAGTGATTCTTGAGGTCGAATAAATCAAGTGTCTACAACTGGTTTCTTTCTCCGATTCAACTAAATGGCACGCACGTCTCGGGCACATTGGCACTGACACTATGAAGACAATGATAAAAAAAAAATTGGTTACAGGGATACAGAAGCTGACGATAGAAAAGGAAACATGCTTGTTGTGCTTGCTTGTACACGGTGATCTGTGTGGACCCATCACGCCCCCTACACCAGCACATAAGAGATATGTGTTTGTATTGATCGATGATTGCAGCCGCTATATGTGGACGGTACTACTAAGATAAAAGAGTGAAGCTTTCGATAAGTTCAAAGGATTTAGAGCAATAGTTGAGCAAGAGACGCAGGCTACTGTACAAACTTTGCGAACAGATAGCGGTGGCGAGTTCACTAGTCATGAGTTTCAAGAATACTGCGAGAAGCAAGGCATCAAGAGACACTTAACTGCGCCTTATTCACCGCAGCAGAACGGCGTGGTGGAAAGACGGAACAGAACATTAATGGAGATGACCAGAAGTATCCTTAAACACATGAACATGGCAAATTATTTATGCGGAGAGGCTGTGAGACATGCGACCTATCTCATAAACAGGGTCGCAACAAGATCGTTGGTGGTATCGACTCCATACGAAGTGTTCAAGGGGAAGAAACCGAGTCTCGAACACGTTCGTGTGTTTGGTTGTGTAAGTTTTGCGATAACTGAGGCTGTTGGTAGAGAGAAACTGGATGATAGATCGAGGACGTTGGTACACTTAGGAACAGAGCCCGGGTCAAAGACTTATCGACTATATGATCCAGCCACACGAAAGATTGTCATCAGTAGAGATGTTATTTTTGATGAAAATAGAGGATGGAAGTGGAATAATAAAGAAGATAAAAACAGAGACTCTGGGTTACCATTGAGCATGATAGAGTTGGTAACAATGGTTTGCAAGATGATGAAGCTACCATTGAGCGTGATAGCGTTGCTCGAGTTATGAGCAATGCTGAGAATACTAGCGAGATAGAAGAGGAGAACGATGGAAGGACAGAGGTCATAGATGATACCGCTCTGAGTGAGAGCGATGGAGATGAAGATCAAGATCACGGGGATTCTGATCAGCCAAGAAGATCAAGCAGAATCCGTAAGAAACCTGACTATTTGAACGACTATGTTTGTCTTACTGAAGTAGAGGGAGAGTGGCTTCTTCTCATGATCAATGAGGAACCATGGGATTACAATGAAGCAAAGGATTCAAGGGAATGGGTCTTCGCTTGTGAGGATGAGATCGACTCCATAACGAAGAACAAGTGTTGGAACATAGTCGAGCCACCTATTGGATGCAAACCTATAGGTTTGAAGTGGGTTTTAAAGGTTAAACGAAACCCTGATGGCAGTGTCAACAAATACAAGGCAAGATTGGTCGCCAAAGGGAATGTGCAAAAACATGGAGTCGAATTTGATGAGGTATACGCCCCTGTTGCTCGTGTTGAAACAATACGTTTCATCCTTGCATTAGCAGCGTCAAACAATTGGGAAGTTCATCACCTTGATGTGAAAACTGCATTCTTACATGAAGAACTTAAGGAAACCGTGTACGTGACACAACCCGAAGGATTTGAGATTAAAGGAGAAGAAAATAAAGTTGACAAGTTGAAGAAGGCGTTGTATGGCCTCAAACAAGCTCCACGTGCTTGGAACAATAAGCTAAACGAGATACTCGAGGGATTGAGGTTTGAGAAGGGCTTAAAAGAGCCATCACTCTGACGGAGAAAAGAGAGAGAACATCTTCTCATAGTTATTGTGTACGTAGATGATTTGATTATCACAGGTACCAATGTGAAGATGATCATTGAGTTCAAGGAGGAAATGGCTACAAAGTTCGAGATGAGTGATCTTGGGAAATTAACCTACTATCTTGGTATCGAAGTATCTCAGACCAATGGGTGCATAATGTTAAGACAAGAAAGATATGCCTTGAAGATTTTGGAAGAAGCCGGGTTGAGTGATTGTAATGCTTCTCAAGTCCCTATGGAGTTAAACTTGAAGCTTTCAAAAGACCCTAGAGAACGATGCATCAATGGGAAGGAGTATAGAAGAACAATTGGGTGCTTGCAATACCTTCTTCATACCCGACCTGATCTCGCTTTCAGTGTAGGGTTACTTAGTCGCTATATGCAGGAGCCAAAAGAATCTCATGGTGATGCGCTTAAGCAAGTTCTCAGGTACTTGCGTGGTACTCTTGCATATGCTCTTGTGTTTAGACACACAAACAGAAGTGGTATTATAGGATATAGCGACGCCAGCCATAATGTTGATGAAGATGATGGAAAGAGCACAACTGGCCACGTTTTCTATTTTGATCATTGCCCCATTACATGGTGTTCGTGCAAGCATGAGACAGTGGCCCTTCCGTCTTGTGAAGCTGAGTTCATGGCCGCCACAGAAGCAGTAAAGCAAGCAATATGGTTACAAGACCTGTTTTCCGAGATAACCAATGAGAAGAGTAAGAGAGTCACTATTCAGATTGACAATAAATCTGCAATAGCTCTTACTAAGAACCCAGTGTTTCATGGACGAAGCAAGCATATACATAGAAGTTGAGCATGTTCCGGGGAATGAACAGAAGGCGGATATCTTGACTAAATTACTTGGACGACTTAAGTACAAAGGAATGAGGAGTTCGATTGGTGTTCATGACATAAGAGATTGGGAGTTCAAGCTTAAGGGGAGAAATGTTAGACTAAGCTTGAAATAACTTGAAGAGCAAGTTACCTATTTCCTACCGAATTATGGATTAGGAAAAGGAAATATAGAAATATGTTAAACTCATAGAGATTAGGAAATTATGAGTTATCTAATTTCTATATAAGGAGATGCAAGGGTGTTGCATAACTTATGAGTTTGAAGAAATTGTATTGTGTTCTTGAGTTTTGAGTTATTTTCTTAAGTTGATATAAAGAGAGTTATTCTTTATACTTATTACAATCCTTTAGACTTTATGGACAAAATAAGTAATTAGATGGAAACACATTAATTTAGTTTGATTATTAATTTCAGTTATTGAATTTAGTTCGAGAATTTGAAGTTGAAGAAACGCATGAATGCGCGATACGTTACTGTCAGCGAAAACCGGAGATGAGCCAATTTCGTGGTTGAAGGCCATTTGAATAACTAATCAATGGTTGTGGATCAATATACATGCCACGTAGATGGTAGAGATCTTCTTTTGCATGATACGATAAATATGATATTAGGTTTTCAAATTGTTTTCTCCTACTAAGATCTGTAATTATTGTGTATTTTCTAACTGCCTAAGTTGTTGTTCATGTATTAATATGAAACTAGAGCTTGACGGGTTTGGTTTTTACCTTTTTATAAATTCTTTAGTGATATTCTTAAAACATATAGGTTATTAGATACTTTTAGGTTCCTACAAATTATTTAGTGATATTTTTAAAACATATAGATTATTAGATATTTTTAGGTTCATACAAATTTACCCGGATCCGGAAGAATCCAACTTGAATCTTGTTCAAAATTTTATAATATCCGGACAAAGTTTAACTTCAAATCCAAAAACTCGATATATATCCATAAAAACTGATATGTATCTGAACGAATACATGAATGCCCATGTCTAAATGATTTAGTAAACAAATAAAAATAATTTTGTCAACCGGTTTGACTTCTTTTCACTAATGGAGTAATTATATTTAGACACGTAGAATTATTATGGTTAATACGTAAAATAAATGACATCGAATTATAATGGTAAATAAAATTAATGAAGTAATTTGGAAAAGTAAAAAAAGAAGGTAAAAATGTGATAAGATCTTGTGTTTGTTCTGCAAGTGTAGGCGTAAATATTTATCTAAGATTTTATGTTTGTTCGTTTATTATAGGTGTAAATCAAAGATTTTGTGCTTGTTTTAATATTCTGGATTCTAAATCGATGTAGTTCCTTTATTATAGTCGTGGAAATCACATTTAGGAAAACAATGTAGTTCGTTTGAGTTATTAATAATTTGTTTCCTTATTTGTAGTTTGTTTGAGTTATTTTAAGAAAACAATGAACATGTGGAAAAGACATTATTTCTAATGTAAGCCTAATTTAATTTTCAATTGCATTTGGCTATAAATATTGTGTAACTTTTAGGTTTATTTTATAAGTGTACTCCTGTTTTAACAAAGTAAGTGATTGATGATCATTGTCTTAACGCTGGTGTTAAAATTTTGAATTAATTTGTTAGCCTTTCTGTTAGAACTAAACCAAATCGGTTATCCAGAGTAAAGTTGTCAGATTCGGGTTTAATATGGACTTCCAACTTAAAACCAATTGGCAATTAGTGGATTGACCCTAACTTTTTATATATTACTTAATGTCCCTTAGAATTCCCGATGTGGGATATATATATCCATAATACCCCTCCTCGAGATGATGGCTCTTATCGGCCAGAAATCTCGGAACTTTAAGACATTTATACTCGGTCGAGCGAGTTTAATACAACCTTTATACTCGGTCAGAATGGTTAATCACGACCTTTATACCCGGTCGGAAGAGTTAATATTAATTAGGAGTTTGGATATTTAGGAACATGGGCTCTGATACCATGTTAGATTTGGGTTTATGATACCATGTTAGATTCAAGTTTATTATGGGCTTCCAACTTAAAACCAATTGACAATTAGTGGATTGGCCTTAACCTTTTATATATTACTTAATGTCTCTTAGAATTCTCGACGTGGAATAAATCTCTACTATATAAAAGAAACTAATTTCAAGCCTTCTTAGACATGCCACGTATGATAAAATATTTAGAACCAATCATTTAGCCATGTCATCATGACTTTCTTAATGAAAATTTCTACTATATAAAAGCAACTAATTTCAAGCCTTCTTAGACATGCCACGTATGATAAAATATTTAGAGCCAATCGTTTAGCCATGTCATCATGAGTTTCTTAATGAAAAATTGTTGGGCCTTGACACCAATTCCATGTATCATTCCAGCCAATAGCATATCATATTCCTCCCTCTTCGTTAACCCTAACCTCTACAATTTTTATACGCTTAAAATAGTTAAGGCAAATCACATTACACCATTAAATAATTCATATGACCGTCTTTCAAAATTCCGGCTAGATAGATACACTTCCTCCACCGTTCAGAGCCATTAACACCTTAATCAGATCAAAAACCCCAACCTGGCGACTCTCTTCAACTTCCCCATCTCCATCTATATAACCCTTTGGCCACTTACGAAGCTCAAGTATTCTCAAAACCTATATGAAAATACCTACCGCAGCTATGGCTGGACAAACTCCAACTCAAATGCACGAAACCCAGTCGAGGAGTGTTTAAGAAGAGTTAGAGTTTCTATTATGATCAGAGTACGCAAATCTCTGTCTAAATCGGCCGTTTAGATCCCTGCAACTGAATCGCCACTGCCGAAGAGACGACGTAGCAGAAGATGAAAGATGTTTTTTCGTTCGAGAACTTTCGTATTGAATCTCTTCATAAACTCTTGGTAAGCTTATGTTAAATTTAATGTTCTAAATCTGATCTGATTTGATTCGATATTATACATCGACGAAATTAAACTTTTAAATTTAGTCATGATAATTGATACTCTTATGAAAATTTCCTTTGGGATTAGGAAGCAGATGTATATTGAAGCTCCGGATTGGTAATGATTTGTTTTAAAAAAAAAATATTGCTCGAATGTATGGTTTGTCTATGCTCTTTCTTGATTAATAGTGTTTGTATGATTTTTTGCAGAAATGACAAAGCAAAATCTGCACAAATATTAGCCACAGACCTGAAAGTTTTTGCGGCTTTCAACTAACTTTACAAAGAGATCACTCAGCTTCTGACTCTAGAGAATTTTAGGTAAATTTTCTGTTCACTTTATATAACTGAATTTTCTAGAAAGCAGACACTTTGGTGTTTAAGAGTGTGTGTGTGTGTGTTTGATATCTCCACAGAGAAAACGAGAAATTGTTAAAATATGGTGATACAAAATCAGCCAGGAATATAATGTATACTGAGTTGCAGAAGCTGATCGAGGGAAATCCTTTGTATCATGTGAAGCTTCCCCTTTCCCAGTTTCAAGGCTTCCCAGCTCAGAACTTTGATCAATCAAAGGTGAATTTCCTATATTTTTTTTCAAACAGAAGGGTCAAGTTTTCAATGTTATTTTGTGCGGAATATTACATCTCGAATTAGCAGAACCAGCTATGTCAACGAGGCCAGATCTAGAGTTCAACACATCAACCAAATTGACAAAATTATCCATCTCTTTTTTGATGTATGCCATCAAAATTTAATTTAATCTTTAACTCGAGTCCTGAAATGGCTTTTTGTTGCAGGTTGTAGGCCTGGGCATTTTACCCGGACCCGATATTGCTACTTTTTGAAGGACCAAATAAGTAAGTGACTGGTGACTTCATATAACAAAGTATACATATCTTCCTTTTCAAATTATTTTATGCCACTTCCTTTTCAAAAAAATTGGAGAATGCATGCTTGATCATTAGTACATTATATACATCTTGGATTGGTCATATAATACACTGAAAACGTAACTCCAGTTGCTGACCTTTTATGGGATGTTACTGCAACGATATTGCTATCTTTATTACAAACTCATGTTGGATGTGATCTTGACTTCAGGAATCTTTTTTTTTCCCTAGATTTATAATTCTGGCAGCAGAAGCATGTAATACAAAGTTTGGATATTTATAGTTAATTAACTAACCTGTCATGATCTATGTTTGTACCAGGTCAAAGTTGGGTGCACAAGGCAGGAAGCAACTGTGATTAATATAGATACAGAACCAAATATTGTGTCAAGTTAAATCCTGGATAAAGCAATTCTATTTTTTTCATGACTTCACCAACTTAACATCTAACACTGATTCCTTATTCATTTGAGCTAGGATTAGTTTATCACTGCAACACTAGCGATTCCTATGTAATTTTATTACCAACAACGAGCTAGCGTATGCCTATACTGATAGCACACACTGGGATGTCAAGACCAAATTCCCAGTAACATTACTTCATGAGTCAATCGTGTGTCATACAAACAAACAAGTTTTGACTATGTTTTCAGTTGGCATTCTTTAGATCAATGAGTGTTTAAATATCCACTTACATTATTTCTCTTTTTGGTTTGCTCATTTATTTTTTGTTTTATACTTTTATTTGATTAGCAAAAAAGAAACACAAGCGTGGATCTTGATGTATCTATTTCACAAAATAAAAAGCATGTGTATAGTAAATCATTTAGAACCCTCATCTAATATTTGATATGTAAATATTCATATATTAATTTATCTTATTACTCATAAATTAAAATTTAAAATAAAATTAATCATATTTTACTTTACATTTGTAAATGAGTTTTTATCAAAATAGTATTTTTGATGGATTTGTTTTCTAAATATATGGCCTACTGATTCTTATCTAAAAGAAATAAAAAATTCTTAAATTATATAGTTGGCTAAAATATTTTTATAAAAATATTTTTATAAAAATAATTTTATAACTTATTTTCTAACAAGAAAATCTTTCTAGGTAAGATAATTACTTAAAGAATATTTGAGTTGCAGGAAACATATTAAAATTAAGATAATTGTACGTAAATTGGCTAATATAAACTTTGTTACAAAAAAATTGGCTAATATGAACTAAAAAAAAAATTAGGAGTTAAAAAAATATGATAAACAAATTTATGAACACTGATTTGGCAACAGCCCGGAACCATAAACAAATCTAATAAATCTATTCTATTAGAATAGAAGTGATGACTTTAATTCATCTGTGATTTTTTAATTTGGACCACTTCTTAAAAAGTTGTTAAAATTAATTTTTGTATAAATATTTAAATTATTTGAATTATTCTAAAACAAAAAAAAAATCAAGTAGATATTCCTATATTTACTCTGAAATTCTATCTGAATAAAATATTTTCATTTTTTTTTCATTTTTTCATTAAAATATATATTTTTTATTTTTTCATTAAAATAAACATTTTAAATATTTAAGTAATTTCAAATTTATTTAAAATAAATTTATATTTCATTTTTCACTTAAAGAAAACTTTTAAATATTTAGTTGATGTCGTGTTTATTTTACAATTAAATTTATATTTCATTTTAACTAAAACAAACTTTTAAAATATCTAACTAATTTTGTAATTACAACTAAACACATGTATAGTTTTGTATTAATATGTGATTTAATTTAATATAATATAATACTTTTTAAAAAAAAATGATCCTTCACGAGTAAAATTTTTCAATTTAGAATTTTGTATCACATGATTTAAAATATGCTTTCATTAAAAAATTAAAACAAATAAAATAAATTATTGCAAGTGAACTATAAAATTATTGTGTTTTAAAATGTTTTATAAACAATTAGTAATATTGTAAATATAGTAGAAAATTTTGTAAATTAACAAATTTGAAGCATGTAATCCGAGCATAGCAGGGAAAAAGAATCTAGTATCCCTAATAAAAGTTGAACGGCAAAGCTCAGAGAACATAAATTATTTTTATTCGAACTTACACTGCAAAAATTCTGAGATAATAACAGAAACGAAGGTGGCTTTTGATATATCTAATATTTATCAAAACCTATGCATGCCCTAGACGACAACAAAAGCACACGATACCACAATCATCAAAACATAAACCGTCACGGAAGAAGAAATATAGTGATGAGCCACCGCTGCTCCGGTTCCACCACCTCCTCCTCCTTGCCCGCCACCGCTTTCTCCTCCGACGAGAGTACCGTAAGGATAAGGAGGAGTATAAAAGTAAGGATACGGAGGAGAATAATACGTAGAAGGTGGTGGTTGGTTGCAACAGCCTGTCGGAGGAACAGGAGGGCAGCGAGAACGTGGCGGTGAAGGCGGTGAGAGGATTACCGTATGGAGAGTAGCCTGTAGAGGGAGGTGGCGGAGGAGGATTACCATATGGAGAGTAGCCTGTAGAAGAAGGCGGCTGAGGCGGTTGGTTACATGGATAAGGAGTGCAGAGACCAGAGTTTGAATCCGAAGCTGAGTTTAGATTGACAAAGCTGAGAAGTGATAAATAAAAGGAAATAAGAGAGATACAGAGAGAAGCTTGAAGAGACAACATGGTTACTTTAGCTAGAGAAGATTGAGTTTGGTCTTTGGTTGCAAGATGAGAATAGATTGTTGAGACTTAATAGTAAAAAGAGATAAACAAATTTCATGTGTTTCGTAGTATCTGCCGCCTGGCATAACACATGTCGTAAGTTTTGGAGAATTTTTGAATAAAAACGTTTTTTTTTTTTAGTGGGATGTAGACAAATGTTGTCGTGTAATGACAAATTAAAGCGGATTTAGAACCAGTTACAAAAAAATTCATGGGTTTCAAGATGAGTGTGAAAAGTTTGGATCTCTTGTTATGTGAAAGATTAACCATGGACTTCAAGTAGTCCGTAAAGAAGACCTAACTTGATTTTGAAGAAATTAAGCTCTTATCGTTTTTTTGGTCGACAAGTTTTGGCTTAACCATGCCCCTTTAAAAAAAAAAAAAAAATTAGGTTTAGCCATCTATTATATAGGTTAAGGCTCCGATCGGTAAACATCGCTTAATCGCATAAAAATTAATTAAGCTGTGAATTTTTTTTAAATTTGCGGAGTGGCAGAGTATATGTTAGATTGATAAAATATTTAATATGGTATTTAATTTATTATAAGAAAAACAAATTTAAATAATAAACTAATTACTTCAAAATGTGAAAATAATTAAAATTTATTAAAAATACTTTACTTCTTATTATAAATATTTAGCTAATTTTAATACATTTTTAATAATTATTGACATCTTATAATATTATAAAAAAAATCTAATATAATTTTTATCATTAAAATATTTATTATTATTTATTTAAAATTTTGAAATAGTATTATCACATAATTTAATAATATGAAAGTGTTGCTTTTGTGAATAATCCACTAAACTCACTTTTCCACTTAATGAAAATTTTATTTGTATTTTGTCAGCAAAAACACAAGTTTGACTTTTTGCATTTTTTTTCATTCCGCAACTTTTCTTGATTGGTAAAATACTTGCGTAATTGTGTTTAACTAAGTACCCAATTAATGATATGTTAACTAATTCTTTTAGCATATAAATAAATTCTATAAATTTTTACTTTGAGAAAATGAAAAAAAAAATTATATTTTGGTTTGGATTATTTCTTACTTAGAATTTTATTATTAGTGTTATAGTTATTAAAAATATATTTTCAATATTTATAATTTAATATTTTGGAAAAGTGTTGAATTATATTTATGCTAAAAAGACATCAACTTTAAAAGCTATTTTAGGCATACTGTTACTCACGTATAATTGTTGACTCACGATGTGACAAAAATGATATAGTTAACTAAAATGTATGATTAAAATAGTTTGTCAACAAAAGTTAAATATTTTTTTGGTTTACCAAAAAGTTAGTGATTTATTTCAACCAAATTTGAAAGTTGATGATTTAAATGACATTTTCCCAAAAAAAAAGATTGTTGAACTTTAGCTAGAGAAGATGAGTTTGGTCTTTGAGTTGCAAGATGAGAATAGACTGTTAAAACTTATACTCATTTCATTTTGCAAAAGAAGCATTTTAACATTTTTACACAAATTAAAAATTATGACAAAACATGAAGAACAACTTTGATTTGGTTTGAAAGCACAACAAAACTATTTACCATCAATTATATTAAAACTAATTAGATTATCTACAATTCATTAATACTTTTATCTTCATAATAACATTTAGCATCAATTATATTCTAATTTTTTTTGTTACTTCTTCCTTTAAAATAGATATTGATATTGCTCTTCTATATTTCAAAGAAAATAACTGTCGTGAACAGCCACGAATTAAGCAAGAAGATAATAGAGAACAAAACGTATTGAGGCAAATACCCGTTTAGGGTTTCTTATTATTGTGTGAATAATTAATCTTACAAACTCTTAGACCCATATTTATATCAGTCTCAAAACCCGATTTCTTTTATCCTTTAGAAATATATACTTATCTAGAAAAAGTAAATTTCCTAAACCTACAATAGGCATATCGTACCGCGGGGGCCTGCGACCCCTGCACCCCCCAGATGTCAATCTTGATAGCGAGTTTATCTTTCTTGCGTCTGACCCATGAGTGCTGGGCTTTTACTGGTGCATAGAAATTTAAGACATACAGATGCAACAAAAACAATATCTACTTTTTAATTATAAAATTATTATATGAAAATACATTGGAACAAGCTTTATCTCTATTGTAGAAAATTAATGTTTTAGTGGTAAAATATATTGTGCAAAAAAAAGTGGTAAAATATATTCAAAATCATCTTATTATGAACTCATGACCAAACTGAAACAGAAAAGGCATTTTGATACTAGTATAATCGAAATACTATCTTATATAACTTTTTCAAAAAAAAAAAAAAAACGACTTAAATGTGGTATTATTCAAACGACATGCAAGAAAGCCAAGAGGAATGAGAACAGAAAATCTTACCCACCTCATCACACACCATCTTGGTCTGGTTCAGGAACAAGAAGCAATGCCTTAATACACATTTCTTTACCTCAGTTTCCAATAGCTTCTGAAAAAATGTGAGTTCACTTCTAGATGGCCCAAGCTTTGTCTGAAACCCAGCTAGAAACAGAGTCCATTCCCCTGAATCTTCATTCAAGAATTTTGAAATTTAAATCAAAAAGTTTATTAATAGATTTATGAGTATTTGCAGTAGATAACGTAAACAAGTTTCGAAATTAGCTATATGGAAAAGCACTATGCATTATCTCATAACACCAAGCTTAACCCTACTAACTATATTTTCTGCAAAAAACCAAACTTTAAGTAACTCTTTTCATACAGTCGCCTCTCTCCATTTCAATCAGAAAGCAAAACCAGATTGAAGTTTAAAGAAGATGGTATCTTCCCAACTGATTGACTCACTTGATTCAACAGAAACAGAAAGCGATTTGACGATTGTCGATATGATGTCCCTTTCTTTAATTCCTCTCTCTCTCTCTCTCTCTCCCTCTCTCTCTCTCTCTCTCTGTTTTGATATCCACTCAGTTTTCTTCTTTTTTTTCGAACAGATCATAGCCAAAAACAGAGAATATGACATGGGTTGAAACAAAGACATCACCGGTTTCTCCTTCTAAAACACCAAGAATATCTGAAAGTTTGGTTCTTTTCTGGTTCATCACCATTATCTGATCACAGAAAATAGTTGGGGTGAATGTATCCGGATCATGATTTGTTTGATCGGTTTCTTTTCTTTTTAACTGGATTTTTAATTTGGATTCTATAGTCTGTCGGCGGAGAATCCAATATGTTATTGGTTGAAAAAAACTTTTTTTGGTATTATGGAAAATGTATCCAGATCATGATATGTTTGATCAGTTTCTTTTACTTTTAACAGGTTTTTTGGTATTACGACAAATATTGAAAATATATTAACTAAGTACTACAAACTTAAAAATGTATCATGTTACATTAATAGATACACTGAATCACATGATGATTATAATGTAGCTTTATCATATGATGATTGGGCCAATAACGTCGGATCATACATAATAAATAACTACATATGCAAATACTTTCGAATTCTGCGTACATTTGCAATTACCAATTGAAATTATTTATTAAAATGTTTTCAATTAATGAGAATAAAAAGGAATAAATCATTTTAGGCGTCGGAGTTTAAATGAATCGCCGAAATTTGACATTGAATAACGCAAAAACAACATTGTTTTATTGTTTTTTTTTAAATAACATCATTGTTTCGTGGGGAAAACGCGAGATATTAAAACTGGACTGGTGACATGGTGCGGTTTGTGATGATGGAAAATAAAACGAATTCCGCTACGCAGTAGTATATATAGTCAGCATTCACATTCCAAGATTCCGCAGCTTAATCTCGAGTTCAGTTCACGTGGAGAATTTTTTCGCTCAGATGTTTGAGAGGAATAGGCGAATCAAGGAGCAGGTCAAGCAACAAGAAGATCTCTTAAACCAGAATTTAGCCTCCACGTGCCTACTCGCCGGAGTTTCTCCTCCGTCGTGGCTATGGTCTCCGTCTCTACCTTCCCAAACTTCAGGTAGTGTACCTCTCTGTTTCTTGTTAGTAAGGTCTAGCTATTACCTTGTCAAGTTACTGTGCTAGGAATGGATTATAGAGTCTTAGGGTTCATCAGCTTAATTTGATGTTGAATGTTAGTGTGATAGTGATAGGTTTCAGGATCTTGTGCTGTTCCTATTCACACAACTAGGTTTTATGCTGAATTTCATCAGAAATTGAAATTGTTTTCTCATTATTTTTTACATGGGAATGAGTAATGGCCTAAGCTTATTTAAGCTAAGCTTTCCTTTAACGGTTTTATATATGTTTTTGTTTCAGCTGAAGTTTAAGATTCTGTTTTCTATATATTCTCATTTTTGATATATTTTTTTGTTTGTAATATGTAATCAGAGTTGAGTAAGGAGGAGATTATCTTAGGACGCCTAAGCCGTCTCGTTCCATATCAACAGCCCGTCAGTCTTCTAGCTGAAAATGGAGTAAGACAAGACCTGGCATCTGTGGTAAGTAATCCTTTAGAAGAGCGGTTGCCCGAAGAAGAGGAACAACACCAAGACCTCTCACAAAAAATAGTCACAACCGTTGGGAATCATTCTCACGAGCAGGATGCTAATATTGCATTCCCTAGGGATGTCCCTGAGGAGGAGAGACTGCCAGAAAGTCCCTCACCGGTTGTGACTAATTTTTTAAGTAACACTCTCTTTGTGTTTAACCTTCTATTATCAAAGTCGAGTGTCTCAAAAAAAAAATTGGTTTCCAAGAATTTTTTAGTCATTATTTGAGAAGTAATTTTATGAGATATTTTAGTGAAAATGATGACATGTCTTACTCAAAATGATGACATGTCTTAATTCACAAGTCAAATTACATTTCTGCTAATTATTTGAGAAGTGATTTTATGAATTTTGCTTATTTTTCATTATCAGTACGTAATTTTCATTAGAAAAAAATGGCATCTCTTATATATTAATTGAGGAGCATTACAACTTTTGAGTGTAGGCACGTGTCATCACCACGATGAATTTCAGAATATTTTAAAAAATAGGTTGGTTCATCTATATATATTATAGTTTTTTATTAAAATAACTATCAAACTGATTAGTAATGCATATAAAAATATTCCCTATTTTTTTTATAAAGAAAAGATACGAAATTTCCTAATATGATTAACATATATATGAAAATTAATAATTTTGAATAATAAATATTTGATAATAATTTTTGTGCCTTCCATCCTTTTTGTTTAATTTATAGTATTAAAAAATTCAAACAATCACATTAACCATATAATAAAAAAAAATATTTTCCTATATGTTATATTTTATATTTTTTAAAACGATCATAAATTATTAAAACTGTTAAAAGTCTTACAAAAATTTTTTTGTGAACAATTGTTTTACTTTTTTTTTATAAAAGATACAAATGATCATAAGCTCATATGAATATGAAGCATCATTTAATAGATATTCAAATTAAATATATTATATATATACGTTAATATCATTAAAATTTAATTATATACTATATAAAATAAATAAAATGATTTCTTTGATTTATTTACTTTGATTTATGTGCTTACTCCAGTTTGATAATACGTAAATGAACACAAAATAAATAAAATACGTAAAAATAATTTGTGTACATAATATTCATCCCGTGCAATGTGCGGATCTTAACCTTGTGTCTTTGCATGATGAAATGTTTTAATTTTTGTTATGATATGTTAAATTTCATTTATGAAGTCTTACATTTTTAACTTTAAATATAACAATAACTTATATATATCATTGTGAATGAAACTTTTAAACTAATAACATAATTATAAATATATAATTTTTCTTCATTAACTTAGAATTGAAAAATAAAAATATGTAAATATCTCAAACTAATTGTGAATATATTTGTTAATTAAGTGTTCTAATTATGCTTTAATTCATTAAATCATATGAAAAAATTAATCAAATTACTAAATTAGTAAATTTATTCATATATGATCACCAGAAAATGTGTTTGTTAAACGACTATTACTCGACTTATTGAGTTAATTAAATTAACAAAAATGTAAACATTTAAATATATATATACATAAACGTAGTCATAAATATAATATAAATAAACAAAAAATTTATTTATATAGTTTAACTAAATCTAAAAATAAAATAAAAATTGATAAGCAAAAGAAATGTATTTATGAAAAATTGTTTACGTTTATACTGAAAAAGCTAAAATGCATTTTTAATATTAAAATTAAATTTTAACTTTGAAAAATATATTTTAAAAAATTTAAACCTCCTAATTAGTGAATGGGTGTTATGTTAATTAGTTAATGAGTCAATCCCATTGGAGTTCACATTAATTCAAAACGGATAGTTGTATTTTTATATATATGTATTCTTATGTTTGTGGATTCTCTCCTGAGTTGGAAAAAGAGGCAGGTGCTGAAAAAAACAGGCCTTCTTCTGCTTAGCTCTCTTGGTGTTTTTGGATACTTAACTTTGAAGAAATGGAGAGGCGTGAAAGCATAGAAAGAGCATCAGACGGAGCTCACCAGAGGTCTAAGACAGTTTAGCTACAGAGCTTTACGCAGCTACAAAAGGGGTTTCACTCGAGTAGAGTCACTGGACGAGGAGCGTTTGCGCATGTGTATCAAGAATTAGAAAAAGGGACTGTCTCTTTACTGGTCACATAGGCTGAACATATCAATTATTTTGGCTTCAACTTTATCTTATCTTCATCATAAATGTGAGCAGCAAGTAGAGCCGTGCACGGTGCACAATGAGTATTTTAAAATGCATTTGCCTCAGGCCTCTAGATTTTTTGTACAATTTAAGAGCCCCATAACTAGTAAAATGAACTATGTCATATTGGCTTCCATGTGTTTTCTATATGTTAACATGAGTTAGCTTCTCAGTTTTGATGTGCTTTCTTTACTACTTCTTTTCCTCAAATAAAAGCTTACAAGTTTATATATACTAGGCTATATTGATTACATATTCTAACTTACATAGAGGCCTCCAATTTTTAAACTGCTTTATGTCTTTATGAACCTTTACACGGCACTGGCAGCAAGTGGTTCACAGGGACATAAAGACAAGCAACATAATGCTTGACGTAAACCTCAACGCTAGGCTCTGCGATTTTGGTCTTGCTAGGCTCACTGAGCACGATAAAAGCCCCATCTCGACCTTGACTGCTGTCACGATGGGGTATCTCCAATACGGCTCTGCGACGACTGAGAAAACAGATGCGTTTAGCTACGGACTGCTGATTCCAGAGGTCACTTGTGGAAAGAGGGCAATAGACAAAGAATCAGAGGGCCAGAAGACTGTGAATCTAGTGGACTGGGTTTGGAGATTACACAGTGAAGTAAGAGTTGTCGTCAAAGCTGTTGATGAGAGATTGAAAGGCCAGTTTGATGAGGAATTCTGAAGAAGCTGTTGCTCGTTGGGCTAATGTGTACTCATCTAGATAGTAATGTGAGATCATCTATGAGACGGCGTTCTTTAGATACTAAACAACGAGGAGGTTGAGCCTACTCCGGTTCCGATGATGAAACAAAGATACTAAGACGGCGTTCTTCAGATACTAGACAGTATTGGTATCTTAATTTATCTTTGTGATTTGTATAACAATAAGGGTCGGCTTAATTAGGTGGTAGGGTAAAGAGTCAATGCCCCAGAGCCCACAAATAAAAGGGGCCCTTAAATATATTTTTACTCAGGTAATTCTTTTTTAAACAGTTTATATCTTAATATTTTGAATAAAATTGATTTAAGAACTAAAACACTTAGATGTATATCTTTAACCAAGTTTTATTTTACGTATTTTCACAAAAATTACATAATTCTCATACAAAATAGTTTCAAAATTTGTTTGTTGAAATTTTATTTGGGACAAATTTTTTTTCTAAAGTGTCATTTAAGAAAAGAAAAATCCCCGGGGCCTTGAAAAAATCTTAGCCGGCTCTGATTAACAATATGTGTGGTCGACTTTGGTTCAATGAGTTTATATTGAACTATTACGTTTTTCAATTCATGTAACCCCATCTCTGAGTCCACAGACCAAAAGCTCATCTAGTTTTACATAGCAAACCAGTTTCAAGATCAGTAAAAAATGATTATCAAAGGTTTATCATTCATAATCCATCTTAGAATCCATGCAAGTTAAAAAAGGAAAGTTTCAGATCTATTTTTGGAATGGTGATACTACAGAGCAATCAATTGAAACCCTAGTTCAAAGTTGATGAAGAGTAGGAAGTATATATATAGTCATATAGACATATATTGAAGGTCTTGATGTTCATCATGTATGTGGCCCGAAAGATAAAACTAAACCGGTAGGGTTTACATATCCGTGATGAAAATATAAACTGTGAATGAAGATATCAAGAAGTTGCTTACCTTCTTTGACACTGAAGCAACCTTGCTGAAGCATGCGTAGTTTCTGAAGTGTGTATATAACACTAACTTACGCTCACACGCGATGATGGTGGCAGAAGTAAAGAGAGCACACTCCCGACAAGGGCAAAACTCTCTTTTTGCTAATCCCGGCTTGTGCTCTCTTTCTTCTGTCAACATTTTCTCATCTTCTTCTCCTAGACGAAGAAGAAGAAGTGTGACGTGCGGTCTAAGTAAGCAGTGAGGATGTGTATGTGACTCAGATTTATAATGGAGGAGAGTGATGTACTGGTTACAAACGGTGACAGAAAATGGAAACTGGGTATAGTGGGTAAAAGAGAAAGCTGAAAATGGTCCTAAAATTACTTGCAGCCATGAAGCCGGAAGTTTCTACACATTTAGAGATTCTCTCCATTTAACTCTTCTCCTACCTTTTCGCTTTCACATTTATGTATTTCTAATTTTCTTTTCTGATAATTTTCGTCTTACAGTTTCGTTTCAAAGTTTTTATACGATCAAACCACTAATAAAAAGAGGATATAAGCCTTAGATAGAGTGTCCACGTAGACGAAAATAATCGGCCAATGAGAAATTATATTTTTGACAGGTCACCTTCTCTATTTGTTTTTACAAAATAATTCTTTAACTTTTTACTTAAACAATTATAACCGAAAATATTTTTTTAGTGAAATATATTATTTATTTAAATTTAATTATATTTTTATTTACATAATAGTTTGTAAAGAAATATTTATTGTAAATAATATCATAATTTTATAAAATACTAAAATAAATTGGGTTGATTTTCAACTTGCATAAATAAAAAGTATTATTTGTAAACTTAGAAAAGTATATATCAAGAATATTCTTTTTCAGGAGAGAAAATAGAAAAATACATTGGAACAAATTCATCTCTGTTACGAAATTCCTCCATTTTAGAGAAAAAAATAGAGTAATACATTGGAGATGATCTAAGGCATGAACGACGTAAATATCGACGTTGAGGTTTCAGTTTTTCTGATTCTTACTATTCTAATGTTTCAATATAATTTGAATATATCCTTTACTTTATAATATAATGGTTTAAAAGTATTTTTTGTTTCACTATATAAATTGTTTTTATATTTCAATGTAACTTTAGACTTATTGGATATTGTGTGGCTAATTAAATTATGTAAATTACTGTGTAAATGATTAACTTTATATATTAAATGACAGTTTTCTAAAATAATAACTTTTAAATATTATAGATTTTAATTAAAACTGGAGGATATAAGCCTCAGATAGAGTGTCCACGTAGACGAAAATAATCGGCCAATGAGAAACTATATTTTTGTCATGTCACCTCCTCTATTTGTTTTTACAAAATGATCCTGTAACTTTTTAAACAATTATAACCGAAAATACTTTTTTAGTGAAATATATTATTTATATAAATATAATTATATTTTTTTTATTTACATAATAGTTAAAGAAATATTTAGTGTAAATAATATCGTAATTTTATAAAATATTAAATTAAATTGAGCTGGGTTTCAATTTTCACAAATAAAAAATATTATTTGTAAACTTATAAAAGAATATATCAAGAATATTCTTTTTTAGCAGAGAAAATATAAAATACATCGGAGAAAAATCTATCTCTATCATGAAATTCCTCTATTTTAGAGAAAAAAATAGAGAAATACATTGGAGATGGTCTAATGCATGACCGACGTAAATGATCGACGTTGAGATTTTTTTTCTGATTCTTACTATTCTAATGTTTCAATATAATTTGAATATTCCCTTTGTTTTATAATATAATAGTTTAAAAGTATTTTTTGTTTCACTGTATAAATTGTTTTTATATTTCAATGTGACTTTATATTTATTGGATATTGTGTGAGCAATTAAATTATGTAAATTATTGTGTAATTGATTAAAATTATATATTAAATGACAATTTTCTAAAGTAATAACTTTTAAATATTACAGATTTTAATTAAAAATGATTACATTTTGAAACAGATAGAGTAATCAATAAACTAACTCTATATAGATATGAAGAAAAAATTCTAAAGTGGTATCACCTTGAATTTCTCTCATTCTGTGAATTCCTAATTGGAAGGAGATAATCAACATCTAATATTATGTTACTCTCAGTATATTAGAAATGGTCGAACCGTAAACCAATTAAGGATGATGTAAGGAAGACATAAATATGTATTTCCAGTTATCACAAATATATAATCAATTGACAACAACTTAATTATGTCCAGCGTAGGACAATAGAGAAGAATTTTCATACCTTCTAATATTTTAATATCTCACTATATTAGTGGCTAAATCAGTTTTCTCTATCACAAATACTCACTCCATTCTTGGAGTTTAAGCTTTTCTATCTGATGATACTAGGAGTTTGATACCAAGAAAAAAAAAACGGTCAAACTGTACATTGTAATTGGAGAAAGAAAACAAACAAAAATCAACCGAAGACTTTTAAGGTATATGAAACAAAAATTGAAAATAGCAATTTTCTGCAAATATAGAATAAGACAATAAAATTGTAAAAATACAAAATAAAACAAAAAATATACACAGAAAGAAAGATTTAGTAAAATAAAATCATAATATAATTTTCATAATTGATAGTGCTCAGTTACACTAAAAAGATTAAATTTACAACATACACAGTTTTATTTACATCTTTAAACCTATTATCTAATTAAAATGATTCTAAAAAAGTGCCAGCATGAAGAGTTAGAAAATATACGATAAAATATAAAACATAACGTTAAAAATACATTATCACTGATTACTTAAAAATCATGTTAGTAGTAATAAAAATGAAATGACAACTCATTTATTAAAACCATAGAACGGCACACAACAAGGTATTATTAAATATACAAACTATAAATTAAATATGCTCAACGCAAACACACATAAAAATGAGACATCATATTTGGATATATTTAAATAAATAATTTTAAATATATTATATTCTTGATAATTTTAAAATTACTTAAAAAAGAAACTAAATTTTTAAAAAATTAATATACAAATAAAACTAAAGCAATATTTTGTAATGTCAAAATAATAAATGAATAGAAAATATATTATGTTAATAAAATAGATTTTAGATTTTAAAGACTTCTAATTCATGTAATATTACAAAATTCAAAATTTGTTTATTAAAATTAATATTTTACCATTAGATATATTAAAATAATATTCTAGATCGATATTCAATTGTCAGTTTTCAACTATTACACGTAAAAAATATTATTAAATACGCTTTTTGTTTTTGAAAAGGGGGGGTTTTATATTTTAAGTAGGTTATTGGAGTACTTTTTTCCGTGAATTTATTCGAGATGAAATTCCGATCTTTTAAACTAAGATAATTTATGTTCTATACATAATTATATTTTTTAACATAACTCTAAAATCTCGGACTTGATTCTTCATATTTTATTAGTTAATTGTGTTACATATAATAGAAATAATTATTTCAAATTAAAAATATATAAAAAAAAATCAAATTTAAAAATTAGTTATATATAATTTAATATACAAAAATTTACATACAAATAAAAATGATAAATGTAACAAATTTAAATATATTATCCGCGCGTAGCCGGAGAAAGGATATAGTAATATTAATAAGGTAACATGTTTCTTCAGTTTTCCATTTATAATAATAAAAGTATAAAAATTTACTGATTTGAAGTTTTTTTTGTAAACAATTTTCCATTTCTAATAATGTAAGAATATGTTTTGAATTTTTTTGTCGACAATTTTCTTCTGATTATAGAAGTTTATAAACTATAAATTTATTGCTCTGAAGTTTTACATGACATAATATGCAATTTTGTTGCTATGTCTGAGCCAAAATTTATCCTACTATATATTAATTGAGAAGTCAATTTATTGATTTTTTCTTACGTGTCGATCATAGGTGAACTCTTACAAAATTGTTATAATTTGATTGGTCGATGATTTTTAATTTTTATTTATTTTAATTAGATGTAAAAAAAAGTAAGTTTGTAACCAATTAATACTACTTGCCAAATAATCTACATAATATTATTTATGGTAACTAATTGTTAAAATTATAGAAAGAGTAATAATGTTGATCAATTTTTATATTTATAAAATACATAAAATAATAAACAGCAAATAGTTTATATAAATCAATATAATGATTTTATATTCTTATTTAAAGCATTATATTTTATATAAACTATTATAATAACTATTAATGTCTTATAATGTTCACATAATATGTTTTATAAAATTACAAAAACATTTATAAAAATATTTATCTTGGCTTATTATATATTTAAATTATTATAAAAATTTGTAAGTCATCTATAAGAGCTTATAAGTTAATTTATACAATCTATTTTAAAATTTTATCTTACTATTCTACTATATATTAATTGAGAAGTTACTTAAGAGATTTTTTCTTATGTCGATCATTGATGAAATCTTTAAAAATGTTATAAATTGAATGGTCGATAATCTTTAATTTTTATTTATTTTAATTAGATTTAAAAAAAAATAAGTCTATAAACAGTCAATATCACTTACCAAATAATCTACATAATATTACAAATAATTATTTATGGTAACTAATTGTTAACACTATAGAAAAAATAATGATGTTTGGTCGATTTTTATATTTATAAACTACATAATATAATAAAAAAGTTTATTAAAATCGATAGAATAATTTTATATTCTTATATAAAGCCTTATATTTGTATTTATAAACTGTAGAAAATATTTCAAAAATAATTTATGGAATTGATATAGTAGTTTTATTTGCCTATGTGATTGGATATGAATATGTAGAGAATCTGTAACAATTATATTTGTTTTAACTTTTTAAGCTTATGAAAGACATAAAACTTTAGTTACAAATTATTTAAAATCAAAATTTTCAACATTATACACCTTCAATACTTAAGTAGTTTTATTAAAAAACGAATCTTGAATATTGTATATAACTAATTTTAGTAAAATTATCAAAACAAAATATTTAAAAATATTTAAAATAGTCATATTATCTTTTTCAAAAAAAAATATTCTTAGAAAAATATTTAACAAAAAAACACATAATTGATAAAAAAAACATATTTTAATTTGAAAGTTACAATATATATATTGTTATAAAACATTTAACCCACGAAATTGCGGACATCCACCTAGTAATAAGTAAATGAGTAAAAAAATTGATAAAATAGAAAAAAATATTAAGCTGAAAAAGGGAGCCACGCTTGAGATTCGGAAGTTGCTATCACCTAATTGAGCAAGGCAAAACTTTAAGTAGTCATCGACATTTCACCTACTCTACTCTCCTGCCGTTTAATCTCAGCCTGTCGTTACACACGGATCCTTCTAGTTCTGGGACCCCTTCAAATTACCCACATGTTGATATTACACGTTTCAGTATAGGCGTATTACCAGCAACTTTATAAACTCATTGCTCAACTTGTGTATGTTACTTTCAACACTTTCTTTGATGGACCGACCGGTTCAATATTTTTATGGAACCTAGGGCAAAAAGATTTTTGGACCATCAAAAATTATATTTTGTTAAACAATTTTACAATTTATAATTTTTATAGGACTTTACAATTGAAAATTCATATAAAACTGAGCCCTTGTAGTTTATTTATCTAATAAAATATTTATGTTTATATAAAATATGTATATACAGTATATATAAATCTGACAGGATACGGGATTGGACCGGGTGGTCGCAAAGCCGGCAAAGGATGGACACATTAGTGAGGAAAACTTTAAAGAGGCTTTGAAGATGTTTTATATGATGGAAGCACACCGCCTTATTCTTAGTAAAGTTAGCTATGTGAATACGTTTAGATGGCTAGTGTAATCATGCAGAGTTTGATCTAGCGAGAAGCTCTTACATGAGAATGAAGATAAATGGGATCGCTGTCGGGCAAATAACATACACTGAAATGATTGATAGCTTATGCAAAAATGGCTAATTGAATTTTACCCCAAAAAAAGGCTAATTGAAATAAGCGGTTGAGATGCTTAATAAAATGACCAAAGATGGTAGTGATCCTCATATTGTCACGTATTCCGCATTATAAAATGGATTTTGCAAGGTGGGTAGGTTTAAAACTGCTGAGGAGACAGTGTGTAGAATTTACTGAGCTGCTCTTAGCCCAAATGGCATTGTAGACTCAACGCTGATATACAATTATTGAAGGATGATGCTTAAAAGAAGCTTTAAGAATTTATGAAGCTATGGTCCTTGAGGGCCATACTCCAGAGAATTTCACGTTCAATGTACTTGTCCTCGCTATGTAAAGTGTGTGAGGCGGAAGAATTTATGCGTTGCATGATAATTGATAAATGATGGTTATCTTAAGAGATAACCTCATAAAAGCTTTTGAAACAAACCATATGGTCCCTCTTTCCCTAAGCAAAAATGAGCGTTATAAGCGCATATCTCAAATGCCTTTCTTTTCTGTTACACGGTTCATTCAAAATCCTTATGTTTGTTACTCTTTCGTTGCTTATTTATGGTTGTCATGTATTGTGTTATATGCTTTCCAGGTGAAGTTGCAGCTTATCACCGTGAAGAGCTGGATGTGCAAAATCAACGATCTATAGAGGAACCAGCTAAAAAGTTCCTAGAGCTTTGTCTGATTCACAGTATGCATCTTATGTAATTTTTCGCCTCTCTGATTAGCAATTAAGTATGCAATCATAGTTATACTTTTGTTTTTTCTTGTTTCATTGAGAGTCTTGATGTGAGTGCCAACCAGTTCCAGAAGCTAGAGCTCTTGAACTTGTGCTGTTATGCAGAACATGACAAGCCAGACAGTGAAGCGTCTCTTTCACTGGCTGTTCTCGCTGACAAATACAATTCAAAAACCATACCAAAAAAAGCTCAAAGCTCTTAACTGAGTTTTTATAACCCCTAGATGTGTTTATAACAGCTGTCTTTACTCCACTTGTGTTAAAGATCTTTAATTATTTGTTCTTTCTTACACTTTTTTTCTTTTTACAGAGACAGGAAGAGGAGCAAACTCTGAATAATAGCTGGGGCTGTGTTGGCAATTCACATGCTAACTTCACTTGTAAATGAGCCTGAACTCTTTGATATAATGAAATGCAGAGCAATGGAAGAAGCAAAGGTGGTTGTTCTATGTGTGTGTTTGAGGAATCTTTTGATGTAAGTATTGTCGGAATGGAGACAGAGAGAAACTTGTTTTTGTTGTGTTGGGATGGTGTCTGATGGATCTTGAAGCAGACAGAATCTATCGCTTCGTCAGATTGCATCACTGGGGTTTGTTCCATTTTGCAGTACTACTCGTGAGCCTGTAACACAAAATATTATTATTATATGCCTTCTCAATGTGTAAGATTGTCTGTTAGTCTTCTAACAATTGCCATTACATTTATGCTAATTTGCGTTTATGTCAATATTGTACAAATACATGTATATTAGTGTCGCAACTACTACCCAACAAATAATTATAAATATCAAACCTGTATAGTTTATTGTAATTGCCTATGTAACTACAGATGTACAAGAAAACTAAATCAGCTAGTGGGTTAAGGAGTTTCATAAAACTGGTAGATAATGATAGCTGATGACATTTTAGATTATACTTTTGTCAATAACAATATTGTTTAATCATGTCCACTAAACATAATCATAATTCATTAAACAAATAAACAACTTGAGAATTTTTTATTACAATGAACAACTAGTGTCATTATTTTTAACAAAATCATTTCAGATATCTTTCAAAAACCATGATGTAACAAGTAATAAAAAAAAACTAGCCAATTAGTTTTGTTCATGCATATGATTATAATCCATCCATATTATTCTGAAAAGTATATAATAATAATGAATTATTATAAAAATGAATGCTAAAAGACAAAACAGTGCCAGCAAGTCACTTGCAATGCATCGGTCCGAACCAACATATAGGCGCTCAATTAACAGCCGTCAGCCAGCTCAACTTTCCGTTTTAAAACCTAAAGAGGTCACGTCACTAAGACTAACTCCGTATATATAAACCGTTACAGACACCGCTCTATGAAGAATTTAAAAAGAAAAAGCAAATAAAAAGAAAGAGAAAGAGAGAAAAAAAAAGAAAAAGAAAAGTCTCTCTCTCTCTCTCTCTCTCTTTCTCTCCCAGATTCTCTCTCCTCCTGCGGATCATATTTTTATTTCTTTCACTTTCCTTTGGTTTTCTCGGCGGCTTCATTCGAATCGTTTTTTCCTTTTTTTTTCTGGGGGATAAAGCTTCCTCCTTTCCGTTAACGCCATGTCGGTACGTCCAAAAAATCTCATCTTTTTTTAAGAATTTTGCATCAGTTTCGTGATATATTCTTGAGAATATACTTTCGATTTGATGAGTTTGGAGGATTTAGTTTCATTTGGTAAGCTATATGTGTTGAAATCTTCGATATTCAATAGATAATAGATTTGATGTTGTGATTCTGAATAACCCTTTTCATGGATCTCTCTGTTTTCAACTTTTAAAGTTTTGATCTTTAGCTTTTATTTTTCAATTCTGAATTTGATTATTAAGCTTAGATTTGTTATAACAAACAACTTGGAAGAGTTCTTTTGATGAGGATTGATTTGTCTTTTAGCTTAGATATTTTGATCAAAGCTTAGCTTAGAGAAGTTGTCTCGTGGTATCATTTTCCCCAGATTGTTCTTCATTTATATGAGAGTGAAGAGACATATGAATATTGTGTTGCCTGTGTTTAGGGACAGGCAAAAGGTAACTTCATGCCCTTGTGAATTTGCTTGCTAATTAATTTAGAGACAAAAAATTTGACTTCACTAGTTTGAAACTTCGTTTTCTTGTGTCACGGTGTCACCTAATAAAGTGGAAAGGAACTTCTCTTACGGTTAGTTTTTGGTAATCTTTTTTGACTTATTGTGTGTATAATGTTTGCTGAGAAATGGAAAGATGATTAGTTTTAGCTATTGTACAAACCTTTTTGTCCCTATGGTTGATGGTATTTAAACTCACTTTGGAAAGGTCACATGCCCCTTAACAACGTGTGAACACACAATATGTTTCTCTCATGTATTGGCACAAAAGGGTTTAAGCATTGAGTTTTGAGAATTTAACTTTGTTTCTCTGGTTTCAACAATTATGACAGGACAAAGGCCGCCCCTTGCCCAAGTTTGGAGAATGGGATGTGAATGATCCAGCATCAGCAGAAGGTTTCACAGTCATATTCAACAAAGCTAGGGATGAGAAGAAGACCGGTGGCAAGCCAGGATCGCCTGGTAAATCCACTGATGGTCATGCTAAGTCCGGAGGAGGAGGAGGAGGAGATCCTAGTAAAACCCAGCCTGTAAGTTAATCTTCTTCTTCATTTCCTCTTATCTTGTCTCTTTTGATCTATTGTCACAGAATAGGGTCTCTTTTGGTTGCAGAAAAAGTGGCTCTGCTGCATGCAATCTCCAGCAGTGGACTCTTGACGGACACAAAAATTGGATTTTACTTGCTGCCAAGTAAAAAAAAAAAGAAGAAGGTTACATTGCTTAGACATGTAAAGCAATGTTCTTTTCTTTTTATGTTTTATTGTCTTTCTTGAAAGTATCCACACCACAACAACAAAAAAAGTTCTTAAGATGATTTGGAGGCCCCCTTTAGTATTCACGATAATGATTTTCCTTCTTCTTTGAAGTTGTTTGTTATTCTAATCGTGTTGCAACTTTTATTGGAAAAAAAAAAAGAAAAAAAAACATAGTTATTGTGTGTGTATATGTAATGATTCTCATGGGTATTTTGGTGTTATATTTAAAGGATACTCTGATCCTTTTTGTTTTGCCTTTAACATCAAACAAGTTGCTGTATTATTGCTCTCAATAGCTTTAACAAAATAGCATATAGAACCCACACAAATAACAACACACGGAAGTTGGGTCTAATGATTGTATTACCGAACCCAAACTGGATTCTAACTAAGCCACACTGTCGATACTCTGAACAAGATATTTTCTTCTCTTTTTCGTATTAAATGTGAGATATACACGGAACCATTCGAAGAACAAATCATTGTAAATAATATGATCATCCTTGGAGGCCTTGGTTTGACAGTCCATGTATGTAATTAGATATCTAATTAAATAATATGATCATCCTTGGAGGCCTTAGAGGTCTAGTCTAGTTCAAATAAAAGAGTTGAGGAAATGAGAAGAATTGTGATAGGGTCGAGTACCTATTTCCCTACGAGAACTATCGTATAGTGCTATATGTCTCTGAAACTATTGGTTCTATCTATATTTATTTCCTCGAGAATAAAGTTTCATTCCTATTTCCTCCGAATATATAGATTGAAACATATTTTCCCTCAACCATTAAATTAGACGGTTTAATATCGGTTTACTTTTTTAAGTTGAACCGTAGACCACTTAAAGTGGGTTAACGAAGGAAGAGGAAACCGTGCATCTCACGCTTGAAGACACAGAGCTAAGTTTGAATGTCGCTCTAGATGAAGTCGGAGAAGCAAAAGCTACCGAGACAAAAGGCGCTTGAACAGAGGAAGTCATTTTCTGAACAAACCAACGCTGCACGAAATCCGACGTCATATGAGTCTGTGAGCTCAGAGCATCACACAGTGGTCAGGAGGAGGCAGTGAGAGCTAGCGGAAAAGAGACACTGAAGAAGTTAGAGACGACACAAGAAGAGAATGATAAGCTAAAGACTGCTACACAAGAGGCACAGAAGAAAGCAGCTGTGTCTGATGCTGCTAAGAAAGTTGACACACTTGTTGGAGATGTCATCATCTATGGATTAAACATCAACCAGATAGTCACAGGACACTGGTAAGTAAAACAATCCCATATTTACATCATGAAAACCAAAGTAACTTGTGGTTTCTAATAACATTCAACTTAACAAGACTCAGATTGTTGAAGAATGATACAAATCTCATATAACTTGTTTAACACGTGAAAAAAAAAACACTAAACATATTCTTCTGCAGAGTTTGCAAAAGAAACAGTAAGAGAATCATCAAATCGGTGAACCTTCAGAAGAAATCAAACTCAAGATAATTGCTCTGGTCAGATCTCACACTTGTAGAAGCAGCAGCAGCAGCAGCAGGAGGAGCATAATTAACCGGTTCAATCTCAACCGGTTTAGGAATCTCAGGCGGACTAGCACACCGAACCAAAGCCCAATTCACTCCTTCAAAGAAAGCATGCTGCTTAATCTCCGTCGCTCCACGCTTATAAGCTAACCTATGCTGCGGCTCCTTCACAAGCAAACTCCTTATCAAGTCTCTATCTGCAAAGCTAACAACCGGAGACTCAGGGAACCTCAAAGGCTGACCAACCACGTTGAATAGCGTCGCTCTATTCCCGGACCCTTTAAACGGTGTTTTACCAAACAACAACTCGTAAAGAAAGATCCCAAAGGTCCACCAATCAACCGCACTTCCGTGTCCTTCCCCTTTGATGATCTCCGGAGCTAAGTACTCGTGCGTCCCCACAAACGACATGGAACGTGCGCTTGTCGGCTCTGCGACGAGCTCCGGTAAGGGAGTCACTTGGTGGTTCCCGTTGTTATCTGTTTTCGGTTTCTTGTCTTTCTTGGACTTAGATGAGAAGAACCGAGGACCGAAGCAAGATGTCGGAGCCATTGAGATGCAAGACGGCTGCTGGATGCAAGCGGGTTGTTGCGAGCAGGAAACTGAGTTCTTTGACAAGCCTTCGGATCCGAGATTGGTTGATCTGACTATGGAGAGGCTAACGGTGCATCTCAGGGAGAGATCAAAGTCTGAAAGCATAACGTGTCCATCGTCTCTTACAAGAACGTTCTCTGGTTTAAGATCACGGTAAACGATCCCCAGCATGTGTAGATACTCCATTGCAAGAAGTACCTCTGCTACATAAAACCTGACAACAGTAAACAAAAGTCAATACACATACACAAAGAGCTGTTTCTTACATAGGCTTGGGCGTTTTTACCTCAAACCAAAGTCCCTGCCTAAACCCAAACCGAAAAAAAAAACCAAAATCCGATCCATACCGTTATACAAAAATATAAATAAATTTATGAGCTTGGTACTTTGGACCGAAATCCCAATTTGGATCCGAAAATATCCAAAATTAGTTAAATATGTTAACATAATTTAGATGTTTATAGTATTCTTAAGATTTTTATAGTTTGTTTTAGTTGTTATTTTGAATACTTTTAGTTAGTTTAGATCATTTAACTATTTTCAATTAAATTTGTGAATAATTTATATACTTTGTTTTTTGTCAAATTTTTAGGTTAAAAATATATATTTTTAGTTACAATCTGACCGAACCGCTAATTAATAAAACCAAATAAGACTTATGAGCATAATACCGAACACCCATGCCTATTCTTAGATGTAAAGAAAGCTTGAAACTTTGTTCTTACTTTGCTGCTTGCTCGGTGAAGCGTTTCCCTGGTTGCCTCTGTCTCAGCGTATGCAAATCACCACCAGGACAAAACTCCATAACCAAACAAGAGAACTTCTCTGTCTCGAAATGACTATACAACGTCGGAAGAAACGGGTGATCAAGACACTGAAGTATCTCTCTCTCGGTCTGAGCTCTAAGAAGCTTTTTCCTGCTAGCCAAAGCTGTCTTGTCCATAACCTTCATCGCAAAATAACACCTCGTCCCGTTCAGCTCAGCGAGATGTACAGTTCCTATGTCCCCACATCCTAACCTCTTCAAGAGCCTAAAATGGTTCAAACCCAAACCACCGTGTTTGGTTCTAACGGCTTGGATCGCTTCCCATCTGACATCGTTGGCCTTGTGTGGTTTGTTGATGCTGCTGCTAAAGCTGCTGCAAGTGCTCTCGTCGCTTATGTCACTGCTTGTGCTCGGTCTACACGTGCTACTCTTCCCGCTCTCACTCTTGTTGTTATTATTGGTTTTGCTGTCGTTACTTGGATCAGCGAATGATAGACTTGAAGATACTTGATCTGCTAAAGTGTTGACTGACATACTTTGACTGGAGTTGGTAAGTGATCCTTCAGAAGTTTTGGAGGCCATGGAGCAATTGATTCTTGATTATTAGATTGCCATAGATTCCATGAAAGAGTGTGAGCTGATTTAATCATCAAACAAAAACAATAGCATCAGTTCCAAAGCGTGTTAGAAAAAATCATGAGGAGATTGAAAAAGTCAAGAGATCAATCACTAATTTACGGATCTTACTAACAAAAAAAATTTAGCATAAAAAACTATTTCAAGCTCTCTTGGTTCTAACAAAAAAATTAAAACTTTTTTCAATGCAAAGTGGGAGTTTTTATCTCTCAAAGTTTACACAGATCTTATTAAAGTAAGAAGAGCCAAAGTAAAGGCCTTTTGGATCTAGCATGAAACAGAGAATAACACCTGGAAAAGCAAAAGTACAAAAAAAAAAACAGAGCTTTAGAGAGAGAGAGAGAGAAACTCATTAAGCTGTTACCTGAAAGTTTAGATTTTTTTGAGCGGTAAAGATCACGAGATAGCCTTCCTCAGAAGAATTAAGCAAAGGGGAGAAAGAAAACAGAAAGGAGAGAAGCAGTCACTGTTCATGTAACGCTGTAGAGAGAGGCGGAAATAAATTAACACATCTCCTTGCTTCCATGGAGATGGGGATAGATAGAAGAGAGAGAGTACCATGAAAAGACGGAGGAGAGAGAGTCGGGTCAAAGAAAAAGTTAATTAATACTACTTTTTTTCATTTCTTGAGGTTTCAATAATTTTTTCCATGTATTTTTTTTTTGTTTTCTCCAAAATGGAAGACAAAAGGTTTACATCAGGGATGCTCTCGTGTACTGTAATCGTTGGAGATTTCTAGAGACGAAATTAAAAATTACAAGTAATCTTTCCTTAAATATGATTCTGTATAATCTTAACTTTGGGAACATTTGCTAGACTTTCCATTCATTTCTATATCTTGTAAATTTATAGTTTCCAAAAAATAATTATACATTTGTAAACATTCAATGGCTATAGAATCGTATTCCTAAGCTCAATACATCATTCACGTGGTAGAATTAAAATTTAGACCCAAAATCTAATCTTGATCCTTTTTTATAGTGAAACACTCTCCCTCGAGAAGATGAACCACCTAGCTCTAGAAACCTTTATGGCCAATCTTAACTAGAAAGAAGAGGGAAACTTCTCTTGACAGAAGAAGACACATGCGTGTTACATGAGGCAAAGGAGCTGTTTTCTTTTTACCAGCTGCTCATTTTAAACTAGATCGAATGGTGGTCAAAAAAGTTGATTCTCTCCGAAGAGTACATTCGTCTGTTTGGGTCTGATCTATATGAAAGAAAATATAGCATTTGATTTTTGCTTTTGTCGCTAGCGAGTCCGTCGACTATTCGTACTCCGAAGAATATAAATTAAACTCATATCCTCGAAGTCTTCAGGTAGTCTCTAAAGCATCTTGATCTCCGTAGCGAATGTTAGCCAATCCATCTGATTTACAGTCATGTCCACTAACTCCGAACAGTCTATCTCGAAACAGATCAAAGTTATCTTCATGTCTCTCATACACGAGATTTCACAAAATAAGCATTCTAGACAAAAAAAAAAACCAGATATGAAGAACTGAACTGAACCCAATCCGAAAAAGTACTACCGAATCCGAACCAAAATTAATTAAATATCTGAACATGTTCAAAATTTTGGTATCTGAAGTACCGAAACCAAATCCGACTTGAACCGAAGTATCTCGGGTACCCGACTGTAACCGAAACAGATTTATATACCTAACTATATTACTTATTTTTAGATTTAATATATGTTAAGAACATCCAAAATATATAAGATACTTTTAAATTGTCTAAAATACTTGAAAATATACATAAACTAGGTGATTTTTCCGTGCTCATGCACGGGTATAAATATTTCTAAAGTAAATATATTATATAATTGATTGCTACTTACTTTTAATTTTAAATCAATTTATAAATTATATGCATCATTTATATTAATTATATTATATTACTTTAACTATACATATAATTTTATATATGTTATGTCTAATCGGTTTTGTTATTTTTCAGTCGATTTAGTTAATTTTTTTCTTTTATCATGTCGCTTTAGTTATCTTATCATTTGGGTAAATTAGATTGCATATATGAATTCAACTGTAATATTTTTATTCTATATATTAAAATTTTGATTAATTTTTTATTTGCATTTAGGTGGTTGTTGTCTTAGATATGTAAATATATTCTATGAAAATTATGTATAACTTAAGATATATTGTGCTTAGAATGAAATAAATAAAATAAACTAAAGTGTCTGATTCCAAATTACATATATTTAATATAACGAAACGATAATATTCTGAAGTCTCATGCATATATATAAATTTTACAAAAGAACTAAATTATAACAGCTGGTTAATATTTTTATTTTCGTTTTTAATATGTTTTGAGTTGTCCTATAATTTATATTTATAAAATAAATTACTATTCTTATAAAATTATATATTCTTATCGTATTTAAATCTATGATTTTAGATATAAGTTGGATTAGTCGAATCATTCATGTTGTGAGTATATTGAGTTATATATTCTTTCAAATTCAAAATGAAATATAATTATGTTTTATTATAATTAAGTCAAATGTGCACGTATTTATATAATATTTATCAAATTATATGTTGATGTTTTCTAAAAAAAAGTATTTGAAAATAAAGCGGTGATCAATAGGATGTTGCATGCGTAAGTAGCTGATACATTTTTAAAAGCTCATGAACACATATCAATATTTACAATAATTAAAATATTTTAAAAATTCTAAATAACATAAAACATAGATTTATGGTTCTGTTAAGTTCCACAAACATAAAAACATAAAATTTAAAAGCATATTTAATATTAAGAAAAAAAATAGCTTTAATAATGATAAAATATAATATATCTACCTCATTAAACTATTTTGTAACTATTTGATCAAACGTTGTTTATTTTAAAATTTTATTTTTAGTTTTTTTAATATCTCTTAAAAATAAGCAGTAAAAAATTATGATTGTATTTAAAAATAATATTATATAAGTAAAATATAATTTATCGATATTTTTTTGCTGATAATTAAAAGATATTATAGTCAACTAAATATATAAGAAATAAATAAAAAATTTCAATATTATTAATTATAAAAGTGAAATTACCACAAATACCACATTCATAGTACCACTTTTCATGTTTACACTAACCATTTTTACCCTTACTTTTAATGAAAGGTAAAATACAATTATACCCTTAGGGTTAACTAATCTAGACTTAGGGTTTAGAGTTGAGGGGTGGGGTATGGTTTTTGGAATGTGAAATTTATGATTCTAATAAATATATAAATAAATACTTAAAAATATATAATTTTAAAAAAAAAAATAGTTTCCAACATAATTTTCGTTTTTCAAAAATAAATTTGAAAAAAAATATATAAAAAAAGTTTGAATTTGAAAAAGTATAATTCGAAAACATAAAAAAACAATTTTTTTTTTAATTTTCTTTATTTTTTTTCTTTTTTATTTTTATTTTTTAATTTTATTTAAATAATAATTTATTATATATATATAAATAACAAGGGTATAAGAGTCTTTTGTTACTTAATGAATAAGATATTTTTGAAAATGTCTCATTAGTAGTGATAAAAATGAAAAGTGTTACCATAAAAGTGGCAAACATGTAATTTCCCCATTATAAAATATTTTTAGACAACTAAACATATATGAGTTTATGTTACTTAATTATTTTATGTAATCATCTAAGAAAATATATAGATATATAAAAATATTTTTTATTACTTTGAAGTTTTTTGTATTGTTTAAATTATGTTTAAAAAGAAATAATGTTTTTGTTTCTAATATCAAGATTATATGTGTAAATTGTTTTTAATGAAATCATATTATATAGAAATTTATAATTTTCATTTAAAAAAAATAGATTTAAAGAAAGTATTTTATTACTTCAAAATTATATTTTGTGTTATTTAAAAATATTATTTAAATGTAATATTACTTTTTGTGAACTTTCCCTTTTTTATGAAATCATATTATATATACATATATTTTTGTTTTTTCAATTCCGTTTTTTAACTCTATAAAAATTTTCCTTTTTTATTATATGTGTATATATTTTGGAATTTTTTAAAAGGAAAATAAATAAAATGATAAATAATTGTATTTTAAATGTAAATTAATTCATTAGGGGTATCAGTATAATCAACCATCGTAAAAGTTAACGTGAGAGCGACACATAGGTAACTGACTTCTCTAATAATATTATAGAGATAGTCAAAAGAAAATGTCTAGAATAGCTAAAATATATTCAAAATATCAAAATACTTGAAATATGTATGGATTTTCTATCCAAACATTCAAATCAAATCAATTTATATGCTAATTTTAGGTATTTTGACATATATTATACAAATTTATATGTAATATAATTTTTTGACTTTATAGATTTTGAAAAATTTTAAGCATATAATGAATACTAAATTTTAAAAATAATTTAAATGGGTTATCCAAACCCGAACCAAATCTGTACCAAAATTTAAAAATATCCGAATAGAGTTGAAATCTTTAAACCCGAAAACGTAAAACCCGAATAGATCTAAACTGGATCTGAACGTCCATCCCTACCTTTTAAGTATGCAAAGCTGAGAGATACCGTGATAACTATTTATAAACCAAAAATATGTAACACCTAGTTTACAAAATAATGCACATTAATTTTTGTATTTGGGAAATACAGTTTTGGGTTAGTATTACAAAAATAGAAAAATAACAAAAAAGAAACAAGTAAAAAGAAATAGTAAATTGTTAAGCCAAAAAAAAATCACGTTAACCAAAAGAAAAATTACACAGAAATGTTAATTTTAGTATATTTGTTTTCAAATATGATGATGTGTGTGGATCCGAATGTTTAACTCTAATTTAGAGAGAGAGAGAAGGATCCAGAAACTGGAAATAAGAGAAGGATCGAGAGTTGTTAAAAAAAAAAAAAAAGGAAGAGAAGGATCGAGAAACACACTCTTATTCTTACGAGTATATATACATAAGTTGCTCTTCATCATTACTTGGCATCTAAAATATTGATAAAACCCTAGATCTCTCTCTCTCTCCGAACGATAATCACAGCAAAGCAAAGCAAAACAAAACAATGGCAGACGCAGAGACATTCGCATTCCAGGCGGAGATCAACCAATTGCTCTCGCTCATCATCAACACGTTTTACAGCAACAAGGAGATCTTCCTCCGTGAACTCATCAGCAACTCCTCCGATGTACGTCTTTCTCTAGATTAGTAACGCGTTACTCTTCTTTCTTTATCGATTAATTGATTAGTTCAATTGCTTGTATACGTGTCAATTGTTGATTGTGTTGATGAACAGGCGTTGGACAAGATTAGGTTCGAGTCGTTGACGGACAAGAGCAAGCTCGATGGTCAGCCTGAGCTCTTCATCCACATCATCCCCGACAAGACCAACAACACCTTGACCATCGTCGACAGTGGAATCGGTATGACCAAGGCTGATCTGGTCAACAACCTCGGGACCATTGCTAGGTCCGGCACCAAGGAGTTCATGGAGGCCTTGGCTGCTGGTGCTGACGTCAGCATGATTGGTCAGTTTGGTGTTGGTTTCTACTCTGCTTACTTGGTTGCCGACAAGGTTGTTGTCACCACCAAGCACAACGATGATGAGCAGTACGTGTGGGAGTCCCAGGCTGGTGGTTCTTTCACTGTCACCAGAGATACCTCCGGGGAGAGTCTTGGCAGGGGTACGAAGATGACGCTTCATCTGAAGGAGGATCAGTTGGAGTATCTTGAGGAGCGGAGGCTTAAGGATTTGGTCAAGAAGCACTCTGAGTTTATAAGCTACCATATCTCCTTGTGGGTTGAGAAGACTGTTGAGAAGGAGATTTCTGATGATGAGGATGAGGAGGAGAAGAAGGATGAGGAAGGCAATGTGGAGGAAGTAGATGAGGAGAAAGAGAAGAAGAAGAAGAAGATTAAAGAGGTTTCTCACGAGTGGGAGTTGGTGAACAAGCAGAAGCCTATTTGGATGAGGAAGCCTGAGGAGATCACCAAGGAGGAGTACGCTGCTTTCTACAAGAGTCTCAGCAACGACTGGGAAGAGCATTTGGCTGTCAAGCACTTCTCTGTCGAAGGACAGCTCGAGTTCAAAGCTCTTCTCTTTGTTCCGAAGAGGGCTCCTTTTGATCTCTTTGACACTAAGAAGAAGCCTAACAACATCAAGCTCTATGTCCGTCGTGTTTTCATCATGGATAACTGCGAGGACATCATCCCCGAGTGGCTAGGCTTTGTGAAAGGTATTGTTGACTCTGAAGATCTTCCTCTCAACATCTCGAGAGAGACATTGCAGCAGAACAAGATCCTCAAGGTCATCCGCAAGAACCTCGTGAAGAAGTGCCTTGAGCTCTTCTTTGAGATTGCTGAGAACAACGAGGACTACAACAAGTTCTACGAAGCTTTCTCCAAGAATCTGAAGCTCGGTATCCATGAGGACTCTCAGAACAGGACCAAGATTGCTGAGTTGCTCCGTTACCACTCCACCAAGAGCGGCGATGAGCTGACGAGTCTCAAGGACTACGTGACTAGGATGAAGGAGGGTCAGAACGATATCTTCTACATCACAGGTGAGAGCAAGAAGGCTGTTGAGAACTCTCCATTCCTTGAGAAGCTCAAGAAGAAGGGGTATGAAGTTCTGTACATGGTTGACGCGATCGACGAGTATGCTATTGGACAGCTCAAGGAGTTTGAAGGGAAGAAACTTGTATCTGCAACCAAGGAAGGTTTGAAACTTGACGAGTCTGAGGACGAGAAGAAGAAAAAGGAAGAGCTAAAGGAGAAGTTTGAAGGACTGTGCAAAGTGATCAAGGACATTTTGGGAGACAAAGTGGAGAAGGTTATCGTCTCCGACCGTGTTGTTGACTCACCCTGCTGTCTTGTGACTGGCGAATACGGCTGGACAGCAAACATGGAGAGGATCATGAAAGCGCAGGCTTTGAGAGATAGCAGCATGGCGGGCTACATGTCGAGCAAGAAGACGATGGAGATTAATCCAGAGAATGCGATCATGGAGGAGCTGAGGAAGAGAGCCGAAGCTGATAAGAACGACAAGTCTGTCAAGGATCTCGTTCTGCTCCTCTTTGAAACTGCCCTTCTCACCTCTGGTTTCAGCTTGGACGAGCCCAACACTTTCGGGAACAGGATCCACAGGATGTTGAAGCTTGGACTGAGCATTGATGAAGATGATGCTGTTGAAGCTGATGCAGAGATGCCTCCGCTTGAAGATGACGCTGATGCCGAAGGTAGCAAGATGGAAGAAGTTGATTAAAAAGTTGAATAAGGGTTTGTGGTTAACAATGGTTTTTTCTTGAGTTTTCTGTTTGTTTTTATCGTTTGGAACTAGTAAGTGGTGTTATGTTATGCTGTTTTGCTTCAAGTTGAATAACGGTTGCAGACTTGCAGTTAATAAAGGGTTTTTTCTTGACTTTTCTGTTTGTTTTTATCGTTTGGAACTATTATATTAGCGGTTTCTAAGAACCAAGTGGTGTTATGTTATGCTGTTTTGCTTCAAGTAAGAAACTTTACTTCTGCCAACTCGACTGGTTATTGCAGGGGCCTACTAGTATCCTGATTTTGATTATATTTTGCTGGTTTGAAGTGATGATAGGTGCTAGTACGAACCGTTCTTATTAATTTAGCAGTTCCGGAGTGTTTGAACTGTTGTTACACTCCACTTTGCTTAGACAAGTAGCAGTCGTTTGATTCAGAACGAGAAAGTTGTATACCTTAATGTTTGGGTCAATGAAGAGTTATTTTTGATTGTTCAAACTTTCTTTCTATTATGTTCTTGGTACTTGGGATTGATTGTGTTCCATGTTTCTGAAACCATTGTCAACAGAAATAAATCGAAATAAAGAAGCGATTTATGCAGAGGCGTTATTGGATGATTGTTTCGCGCTATGTAACTTTATTTTTGATGGTGGTTGGTTCTGTTTTGATGCTGTTTTAGTGTCAGTGTTTATCTCTATTGAGCTTAAACTCCAGGTCTCTAATTTCTCTGTTAATCCATGATCTTTTGAATCTGTTATTAATGTCTTGAGGTATGGTGTCATGTGGTCAAGTATTAGTTGTCAACTTGTCATCCTCTCCTCATCTTCCTTTCCGCAAACTACAGATCGAATATTACTACAGAAGGTAGGGAGGATGTCAACATCACTTCTGAAAAGTCTCTATCATCGTTTCTAAGCAAACCCCTTAACCTGGTAGGGTCAATAAACTTGAAAACTCGACATATCATATATCAAGATGCACAAGTTGTATCAACAGCTATAAATTTGCTCTACAACCGTTTTAGCCAATCCTACATTGGCCCTCCTCACGAAACCGTTTAACGCTAGGCTTGGTTTTTATTTCCGGTTAATTAATAGTCAAGCTGAATGTCTCCACTCTCCACTAGCGATTTGGCTCAACTCAACTTCACTCTAAAAGACATTTTTGAAACAAAACTTTTGGGCAGATAAGACTGTCACTCTTTGGTTTTCATAATTTAATGTTACACAAAATAGTTCGTGAATGAATAAAAAAGAAACCAAGCATCGGCACCTCCTTCGACCTCCCCATGAGCATAGATGATAGTGTTTGATGCATTACTGCTGAATCATTGCTTCCCCTTCGAGTTCTCCCTCATGGCTCTTCGTTTCTCTTCCCTGCAAATGCGGTTTATTCAAAAAATGTCAAGCAAGAAATGGAAGACTGCCAAAAAGCGTTTTATTCTTTCAGTAGATGTATTTTCATAAGAGGTGAGAAATCCTTTTTTTACCTAGCTTGAGCAATTTCCTTCTTCCAATCAGATCTCTTCTTCTTTGGCTTCCTCTCAACATTTTTAGATTTTGACTTTCCATCTTTTTTGCCTTTCTTCTTTTCCTTTGATTTTGCAAGTCTCTCCTTGTTTTCCTTGGGTTGCTTACTGGGAACAGAAAGCTTCTCCATCTCTTCCATCGCCTCAGCTTCTTCATCATCATCACTAGACACATCAGTTTGTTCTACAGTTTCTACCGCCTCGTCATCATCCTCTGACGATTGTTTCATGTTGCTCATTTTCTTCAGCTATATAAAAAAAAAAAGACAAGCGCATAACATCAATATATGTTGGTTATCTATCTCTTTATATCAACTATTAGGGTAATGAAAAGGCTGAGATCATTTACAGAGTTAAAAGTGAGAGTACCTTTGCCACAAAGAATCCGTCCATGTTGTGTACATGAGGATAAAAACGTTTAGTCTGCTTTAAAGATGGATGAAACCGGTGCTCTCTAAATCTTCTATATCTGAATAAGACAAAAAGACAAATATTCCGAGACGTTAGACGTCGAATACTTATCTGTGCATTACATATCTCTACAGATAGAATCTGTGCATTACCCGTCTTGGCCAAAGTCGAGTCCAGTTTTAACAAGTTGAACATTCCTCATTTTCAGGGCATAGTCAATTACGGCTTCGTTCTGCGCAATTATTTTTCATACAAAAGAAAGAAATAAAAAGATTAGGATACAACCAAAACAGATGAGGGAGGCGAAAAGTGTGAATTAACCAACCTCAGCAACCATAAGTGAACATGTTGAGTAAACAATATATCCACCAGTTTTGGATGTGGCATCCACCAAATCAATAGCAGCTAGTAAAAGTTGCTGCATGATTTAAAAAAGGGGGTTAAACTGGCATTTATCTGAGGATATAAAGTTCGCTTGTTCAGACAAATTTGACATTTTCTAAGAAGGTACGACCATACCTTTTGCAAGTGAGCAAATCTCTTTATATCCTCTAGAGATTTCGAAGTTTTAACTGATTCATCTTTCGAAATGACCTGTAGTGGTAGCAGAGAACATTTAGTTATAAAGATCTAAAGCTTAAATATGGATTAAGATGGTAGTTTCTTACCCCAGTCCCACTGCAAGGTGCATCCAACAATACTCTGTCAACCGATCTCTCACCTAACACCTTGGGTAGCTGAAACCAAAGTGAATAAACAAGTCTTATAATTCCAGAGTCCAGACATGCCAGTAAATAGATGTTATGGATTTTGTGAAGAGGTATCACAAATTAAACAATCTCGACTTTCTATGAAGTTAATGAAATAATGGAATGCTCAAGAAGCTAACCTCTCTTCCATCATAGTTACAAACTATGGTATTTGTGACCCCCATGCGATGCAGATTGGCAGTTAGCGACTTGAGCCTAGGTACTTTCATCTCGTTCGCAAATATCAAACCTGATTATAGCATCATAACAAACTTAATTAAACCAAAATAATCATTATAAACATTAAGACAATCAACTTGAATATGGGGATAAGAAGCACAATAACTCAATGAAGGCATACCAGTATTTTTCATTAGAGCAGCAACGTAAGTTGTTTTACCACCAGGAGCAGCACTGCATCGGGTAAAAATCTTGTTATAAAGTAATGCATAACGAACAGTCAGACACTCAATTTGATAGTTTATTTCAAAGCAACCAGCTGAAAGTTACATCATAAAGTATGACACGTTCACACAACACAGGCGAGAATAAAGCATAGCTGCGTCTACAATTTAACAGATGATGCCATGATGGTAACTTACGCTACGTCCACAATCCGCTCGTTCTCTTTAGGGGCAAGGGCCATCACTGGCAAAAACGAACTAGCACCTTGAAGCTGCAGATTTACCACATACAAGACTTACGCAAACAAATTGCATCAACCATTAATGGTGAACAGACGGGTCAGAATATCACTAACCATGTAGTAACCAGCCAAATATTCAGGAGTGGCACCGATAGGCACTTGTGAATCATAAACAACAAGTCCCACCTACAATACTTATGACATGTTAACTACAGGAATATTATGACTAACAATATAAGAAAACAAAATACTTACTTTTGACCACTTGCTTAATGGGTCTAGATTGACTCCTCTGTTCAGAAGCACATCAGCAAGATCCCGTCTTCGAGTCTAAAACAAAAACAAACATCACGATTAAGTTGCAGAACTCAAAAGACACATGCTATAACCCAGAAAAAAAAACACAACAAAGTTCACCTTAAGTGTGTTTGTCCGGATAGATGTAGGCCTTTGCTTTTCAAAGGCTTGAATGATTTCCATAAGTTCAACAGGAGGAAACAGCTGCAAGAGAAATCCATAAGAAAAGAGCATTGGCAACTTCAAAATCAAACTTCAACTATTAGAAAAGAGAGTGAACCTCAAACAAAGCTCCAATAAGGAAACTGTTATAGCCGTAATAAGAAGCAAGATCAGATTTGAGCTGTTCAACGCATTCTTTCCTGCTGGCTCCATTTGGCCTCAAGACGTTAAAATTCGACAGAGCTCTAACAACTGAAACATTATGAAATGAACTATTATACAAACATTCAAAAGTAATAAAGAAACAAACTTTGAGAATGTTACTGACTCTCTTTGATTCTACTCTGCAGCAGAGGAAGATCAGGTGGCCCACGAGCTTCTTCTTCAAGCTCCTGGAGGATAACAAACACATCAGTTAAGTCTTGGATCATAAAGCCAAAAGGAACCAAGAATCGTACGTACCTCTTGAGTTGGTAGGCGAAAGGTATCATGCTCCTCAGGTCCAACTTCCTTGTTGAAATCGAGAAGCTCAGCATCAGCATCTTCCTCCTCCTTCGCTTTCGCTCTGTCAATAGCTTCAGATTCCTTCTGAATATCGTCTTCATCCGAGTCGGAATCAGAGCTCAAAGCCTCATCAGAATCCGAACGTTCCTCCTCTTCGTCGTCGTCGCTACCGTCGAGGAAGTTATCATTTAAGAGCTCTTCACCGTCGTCGTCAGAGAAAAAGCCGTTAGAGCCTTTCTCTCCATCATCGGATTCATCTATCTCTTCTGATTCTACATCGGAAACCTCTTCGTCGTCATCTTCCTCCTCCACAACAATAACATCCTTCTTCTGCTTCTTCAATGGAGGTTTCTTCTGAGACTTGGCTCCCTTCTTCGATGTCAGAGTCTGTGGTTTCTCCGCCTTCGATAGCGGAGGCGTCTGAGCTTTCGAGAGGTTCTTCACCGGCGGGGTTTGAGGTTTCGGCGCCTTCTTGCTGCTGCGAGTGAGAACCATTGCAACGGTTTGAATTAGGGTTTTTCTCGCGGCTACTACCCAAGGTTTAACACACTACTAGTAGAAAGGCAACTGCTTAGTGTTTGTGGAGTGTAGTGTATTATATTAATGGGCTTTGATCCATATATTATTAGGCCCATTTTAATAGACTTTTCTCTCTATGCAAATCAGACACAAACCACTTGACTACCATGCATGATAACGTCTATGTGATGTCATCACCCATTCATTAGCTTATCCCCCACAATTTCTCAAGTGAAATTAAGTTTTGTTTTCGTTGAACCTAATTATAATCACTTGTGTTGTGACCTACTTGGGAAATTGGGAAATAACAGATGCAGAAACAGATGAATAAAAGCGATGTAACTACGACATAGATATTTAACGTGGTTCACCCCTAGGACTACGTCCACGGGCAGAAAGATCTTATTATTAGAGGCGATATCGAATTTACAAAGTGCGAGTTTAGGATTACTTCGAATACAAAATATATATAGTAGCATCTCACATTTAAAACTCTAGACTATATGGATTCATGGCCTAAGCCCACGATCAGATGTAACATCCATAATAACTTGATGCAACGCTTTGCTGCAACCGAATCGGTACGATGCACGTAATGTAACATTCATCGCCTAGACGTAACATCCAGATTCTTATCTTGCGATTGTTTAATTAATTAACTAAGTTCGTAAATTATATGACTGGTTCTTCACATTTTCATCCCCATAAAAAAAATTCAAACTAGTGTTGATATATCAAATACATTCATAAAATCCTCTTATATACAACAACAAATTCAGATAATGTTTAAAATAAACATAGAGAGTCAGAGAAAACAGAATCCTCTAAAATTTGTTGTATGTCTTTGATTGCGATGGCTCAGTGGAAAAGTGAGAAAAAAAACAAAAGAAGCATTAGATCAACTAGAACCACGAATTTAAAGTGAGTCGTTTGTATCTTGTTGGTACATGCGAGCTTTTGGACTTGCAAAACCAAAAACAAAACAAACAACAAAATATGTTTTATACCAAAAGGTTTGGTGATACCAAAAAAAAATTAGAAAAAAAGTTAAAGCTGCATCCTTACAAAATTTTGCAAAATAAGCATGGTTTTCTAATCAGTTTTCTCTTTTGCATGTCCCTTATAGATTCATTCATCTTTCTCATTGTGAGAAGACAACTCAGAATATGTAGTTCCAAGATAATGTGACATCAAAGAAGTTGAAATTCACTCATAGTGTTTTTTCATTAAGAAAGTTCATCGATTGGCTTAGCAATTGGATTTTCATGGCATGGACCAATACTCCAATTATTAAACTTGTTCATCGTCTTCTTCTGACAAGTTGCAATGTCTTGTTATTTTGTGAGTGAGAAAAGGAATACTATTCAGACTTGCCAATAATCTGTTATTTGATTTGTGATTTGTCAACTAAGCGCTCCCTCCCTCAGTCAATGCCGGTCATGAATGTGTGTACACATGAAATATTAGAGTGGGGCTTATAGGGCCCATAATTCTGAAGAACATATAAATATTTATAATTTGTATATTTTTACATAGTTAATTAAGAATAAAACATATCAAACTAAGAAAAGTTATACAATAAACTAATGTCAATGTAGATATTCAAACAAAATATAATATATGTGAATCAGTTATTTATTTTCAACTTAGAAATATAACTGTTATAGCGAAAAATTGCATAACTATATTTCTAATATTAAAATATATATTTTGAATTTTTAATTCTGGGGTATGCAAAATTTAGGTCGCCTCTGTCCTCAATTCAACGGAAGTTGTAAGCAAATTGTCGTGATCTCCAAAATACGAAAGCTCCCGTATATCTTCTAGCATTTAGGCAAATGGGAGAAAACATATTTTCATTAATGCGTACGCGCTTAATTAGTTGATATCGATGTCGACACGACGCAATCATACTAGTTATGATTCAGTATTTAGCAGAAACACCTCATGAATTCTTCTTGAGGCTTTATTCTAAAAGAAACAATTCATAGTTTATTACTACTTCAAAAAATAGATAAAGACCATAGCATTCTGTTTTAGTTTCTGATTTTTTTATTTTACACTGTAGAAAGTACATTTACTCTGTCTAGTCCACCATTTTTATAAGATCGGCGTGCAGTAAAATAAACTATCTACAAGACGTAGAATATTTGAATGATGACCGAAAAATCTCTATTACCCACTATTTTGACTTAATCCATGTAATACTAATACTAAACCAGTCTCTGCATTACTAAAATTTATAATACCTATGTGATAATTTTAAAGGACAAACGGTGTTGCTAATCTATACTGATGTTTTATCTAACTTTTTTTTTTTGAAAAAATGTTTTATCTAACTTTTCCATATATACTAACCTAACAAGATGTAGTGTTTTATCTATATATCGAGATTAGTGCTCATTCTAATTTTATAATCATCAGTACTATAGACGTACATGTATATCAGTAACATGTTTTAGTTTGCTGAGATTTGCTTGTCATGGGGAAGCCATGACATAAGATCGTAAATTTATAACTAATATATCTCATAAAACTAAACTTATCCATGATGGTCTATGAATTGAAAAAAAATGTCACAAAATTATATTCTTATCGCAATTTCAAAAAAACAACTATTTTTTTTTTTCAAAAAAAAAAGGGGAAATTTCGTGTTTACCGGTACCATTTTTCATCTTTACCACTACTAAAGGGACATTTTCAAAAATACCTTCTTCACTAAGTGGCAAAAGACTCTTATACCATTGTTCTGTATATATATAATAAATCATTATTTAAATAAATAAATAAATAATAATAAAAAAAGATAAAAAAAATTATGTTTTCGAATTATACTTTTTCAAATTCGAACTTTTTTTATAATTTTTTTTTTGAATTTTCTTTTTGAAAATTGAAAATTATGTTTGAAACTTTTTTTAAAAAAATTATATTTTTAAGTATTTATTTATATATTTATTAGAATTCTAAATTTTATATTCCAAAAACTCTACTTCACCTCTCAGCTCTAAACCCTAAATCCAAATTAGTTCACCCAATGGGTATAAGTGTCATTTACCCTTCATTTAAAATGAGGGTAAAAGTGATTAGTGTAGACATGAAAAGTGGTACTATGAATGTGGTATTTGTGGCAATTTTTCAAAAAAAAAGTACATGTGGCCTCTTCGTCAACAAAATTAGCTGACGTAACATCCATATCAGCAAAATTAGATTACGTGGCAGCTGATGTGACGACTGAGATATAGTTTGGCTAAACAAATAAACATTGGATATGTTATTTAAATTTTTTGAAAGTTCAGGTACGTTTTAGCACGACCATATAAATCGGATATGAATCGAGTATATCACAATATATGTTTGGGTAAGAAATGACAGTTTTCCAGTTTTTCCCATTTTCCACGCACTCCCGGTGATTATAGTCAACACTTTAATTTAGTGTTCTCCCGTTGCAGAGTCTTATAATCATAATAAAACATATGTCGACTAACTCGATAAGATATGTCCAAGTCCACGATAAGCTGACAGCTTCATATAGTGTATATATATACATACCGTATGTATGTAACATACGTAGGATTTTTTTTTTTTGAACTTAAAATGGTTAAACCCGGATCTATTAAAAACACAGACATAATCTCCGGATGGGAGGTGCAACCCACGGATGGATCATCTCTCGGGTATTCAAATGGGCCATAAGCATGGACCTATATCTGCGTGGCCACATGTGGAGCTAATAATTTCGCACTAAAAAGAAGTCGATCCCTGATCTCGACGAACAGAGCAACTCCTTTTACAGTGGAAACCACTAAATACTTAGGATCTTCTATAGTTAATTTTTGTAATTCACTATTCCTTAACTATGTGGCGTCCACTTTTGTTTAGCAATATATTTGATTTTTTAAAAATAATGATTAGAGAGTTCTAAAAGTCCGTACATTTTAAGACAGTTTAAACTCTATATTTTTTTTTAAAGAATATTTTTCTATAATATAATTTAACTTATAACATCTAAAATTTCTATTAGATCTAAAAGTTTTAGTTGATAAACAAGCTACTGTATTTTTTTTTTTTGGCATCAAACAAATTTCATTCATAAAACTTATTCCAATCCGTTTAGACCAGCTGCTAAGACCAGTCTAGAGTGAACCAGAACGTCTATAACGGTAAAGCAGTGACCTCGTGATCGTCCTCCCTTAGCCAGGGAGTCCGCACAGATATTGTTGTCACGGGGTACATAAGAAAAATCAACATCATAGAAACAAGTTGATAAAAATTTAATATCATCCAAGTCCGGTGCTAAGACTGGCCATTCATCCTCCCTTTGGATGAGGTTTATCAACTGGTCGCAATCAGAGCCAAAGTTAACCCCATCAAAATCTCTGTCGCGGATTTCTTGCATCGCCCAAATAAGGCCACTAGCTCCGGCGTTTATCGGTAACAAGCTACTGTATTTGAATTTCAAACTCCTAACATTAAGGAGTGACATATATTATGTTGACTAGTTTGATTTTATCAAAAGAGTAGTATTTGGTTAGGGAATTAAATCTGCCAGGTCGATCCAAACTTTCTTACCAAAGGTGAATTTTAGTCAAACTCAATAGATCTGGCAACAGCAACTTAACAATGAATCTAGACAATGCGCTATAACTAACCATGCATACAATTGTACAAAAATAGAATATCAAATCAAAACGTAACGATATTGAAATCTATTTATAGAAATAAAGAGAATCTGCAATGACTGCGAAATATACCCTGTAAGATAAGATTTTCATCTCGTCCTGTATAAATATGCATCGTCTCAGAGGACTCTATTCACAAATTTCTGTAAGAGCTTGTCTAGTAATCGCGGTTTAGGGCTTGTCCAATACCTTGACACGAGTAGAGTTGACCCAAGTAAGTTTCCCAAAGGTGTTGTCTATCTGCACCTGCTTTCTCACTAGATGTATACTTTGATTTAGATTCTAGTCTACATAGGATTAGAATCTACAGTTGACTGTAAGCTGAAGATTCCAAGTTTCTGAATTAGATAACCTTTATTGCGTCAAGAATATTAATAACCGTTTCAAAATAAATTCAAAGGTAGAGAAAACCGATCCTTTATCTACGGTATCCTCAACTTTAATTATAGTAAAACGGTAAAAAGACAAAAAGATCGTGTGGTGTTAAGTTGTCTTTAAGTTTAAATATGAAGGGAACAATGATACACAGATGCATTTGGACAGGACTAAGAAAACGTTATCGTGTTCTTTAATTTTCAGGCTTCTTTTTTAAAAATTCCGGTCGGTTATCGAGGACTAGAGTTCCGGTCACCGTCGCCGGAGACACCTCGGTTTCAACAAAAGAAAAACCCATCGTGAAGGACGGGAAAAAGAAGCTTGAAGATAAAACAATGACGAGCGTTTTCGACGAACCCAAACCCTCCGAGGACAACCCTCACGAGTCCAAAGTCGTTATACACGGTAATATATTTCGGTCTATTCTGGTTTCTTCCGGTTTATTCCGGTTTAGTTTCGATTCTTGTTCTTATCACCGTGGTTGAACCGGTTATGAGATTTTGGGATTGGATTTGACGTGCAGGAGAAGAAGAGGAGGAGAATGATAGTCCCATTGAAGAAGTCCGGTTAACCGTCCCGATAACCGACGATCCAACACTACCGGTTCTAACGTTCAGAACATGGTTTCTCGGTCTTCTATCTTGCATTTTACTTGCGTTCGTGAACCAGTTCTTTAGTTTCCGGTCGAACCAGCTTTGGGTGTCTTCGGTTGCGGCTCAGATCGTGACTCTTCCCCTAGGGAAACTCATGGCTGCGACGCTTCCGACAAAGAAATTTGGGTTTCCTGGGACGAACTGGTCGTGGTCGTTTAACCCTGGTCCGTTTAATGTGAAGGAGCATGTTCTTATCTCGATATTTGCTAATACGGGCGCTGGAGGAGCTTATGCAACCGGTATTATAACCATTGTTAAAGCATTTTACCACCGTCAACTCAGTGTCGCCGCCGCTATGTTGCTGACGCAAACCACTCAGGTATTAAATGACCATATCTGTTTTTCTTTTTCTGGTTGAATAAAACAATGAAAAGAAGAAAAAAACACAAATATTTTATGATTTTATTATTTTTCTTTTAATAATCATATTCTTTAAGGTTTTAATGGATGAAAAAACAATCTTTATGATTCTTGATTATTTAAAACTTCTCCTTATGGGTGACCAAAGAAAATTGTTTTTAAGAGAAATACCATACTATTGCACACTTGTTTTACCATTTTTTAAAAATAAAATTATTTTAACCTTTTTTAGAGAAATACCAGGACCCTTTGTTTTTATTTATTGATATTATATTTTCGCATGTTCTAATAATGAAATTACTTTCGTGGGTGAAAAAACAATCTTTATGCTTCTTGATTACTTTTCTCGCACGTATACATTTTTTAAAATAAAATATTTAGGGTAAATATTTTTTCACGGTTCTTGATCTTTGACAATCATTTTCATGCAGTTGTTGGGATATGGATGGGCTGGAATATTCAGGAAGTTCCTCGTTGAATCTCCTTACATGTGGTGGCCGTCGAACCTGGTTCAAGTCTCACTCTTTAGGTTTGTTTCAATCCCACCCATCCACTGGTATGACTGTTCTGTCTCGTAAGTCTCTCAACTCGAATTTACATTTTGACTTGTGTAACAGAGCTTTACATGAGAAAGAGGAATTACAAAAAGGACAACAAACGAGACTAAAGTTCTTCCTGGTTGTCTTCGGCATCAGCTTTGCATACTACATCATCCCTGGTTACCTCTTCCCTTCCATCTCCGCAATCTCATTCGTTTGCTGGATCTGGAAAAGCTCCGTGACCGCTCAGATACTCGGTTCAGGGCTCAAAGGTCTAGGCATTGGTTCCTTTGGTCTTGACTGGTCAACTGTTGCTGGTTTCCTAGGCAGTCCATTGGCTGTTCCGTTTTTCGCCATAGCCAACTTCTTTGCCGGATTCTTCATCTTCTTGTACATTGTTCTGCCTATCTTTTACTGGTCTAATGCTTACGATGCGCAGAAGTTTCCCTTCTATACCTCCAAGACCTTTGATCAGACTGGACACTCCTATAACATTACCCGTATCCTCAACGAGAAGGACTTTGATATCAATCTTGATGCTTACAATGACTACAGCAAGCTTTACTTGAGTGTGATGTTTGCTTTGCTCTATGGACTCAGCTTTGGTTCTCTTTTCGCCACCATCTCTCATGTCGCCCTCTATGACGGAAAGTAAGTGATCTTGATACATCTTTTGAATACCTGATATGATGATAACTCTCTCTCTAAGCTTCTTTTGTGTTTGTTTGTATTCTCAAGGTTTATATGGGGGATGTGGAAGAAGGCAACGACAGCAACAAAGGACAAGTTCGGAGATGTGCATTCAAGACTGATGAAGAAGAACTATCAAGCAGTACCTCAATGGTGGTTCATCGCAGTTCTCATTATCTCCTTTGCTTTGGCACTCTACGCTTGTGAGGGCTTTGACAAGCAGCTTCAGCTTCCATGGTGGGGACTTGTACTCGCATGTGCCATCGCCATGTTCTTCACATTGCCTATTGGAGTTATCCAAGCGACTACCAACCAGCAGATGGGTCTTAACGTCATAACCGAACTGATCATCGGTTACTTATACCCCGGAAGGCCACTAGCCAATGTGTCTTTCAAGACCTACGGATACATCAGTATGTCTCAAGCCTTGTACTTCGTTGGAGACTTCAAGCTTGGTCACTACATGAAGATTCCTCCAAGGTCTATGTTCATCGTCCAGCTTGTTGCAACCGTGGTTTCATCATCCGTCTGCTTCGGAACAACCTGGTGGCTCATTTCCTCCGTGGAGAACATATGTAACACTGATTTGCTCCCAGTGGGTAGTCCATGGACTTGTCCTGGAGATGAAGTGTTCTACAATGCATCCATCATATGGGGAGTGATCGGTCCAAGGAGAATGTTTACCAAAGAAGGTATCTACCCCGGGATGAACTGGTTCTTCCTCATCGGTATCTTGGCACCAGTTCCTTTCTGGTACCTATCCAAGAAGTTCCCAGAGAAGAAATGGCTCAAACTTATCCACATCCCCTTGATCTTCTCAGCGGTAAGCCCAATGCCACAAGCTAAGGCCGTGCATTACTGGTCATGGACCATCGTTGGGGTTGTGTTCAACTACTACATCTTCAGGAGGTTTAAGAGTTGGTGGGCGAGGCACAACTACATCCTCTCTGCAGCGCTTGATGCAGGTACTGCCATTATGGGAGTGTTGATATTCTTTGCGTTCCAGAATAATGATATAAGCATACCTGATTGGTGGGGGCTTGAGAACTCAGACCATTGCCCTCTAGCGCATTGTCCGACAGCTAAAGGTGTTGTTATTGAAGGCTGTCCTGTGTTTTAAGGTTGATGCAGATGGGTTAATGTTAATATTTTTTTAAAATGTTTTGCTGATCGCTATATGTTTAAGAACCTGTCCCAAAGAAGTTAAGCGATTCAGGCAATGTAAAGCATTATATTTGGTTTCATGTTCTTCAGGCTTTAACCATGTACTTTGCAAGTTTAAGAAAAAATCAAGCATAGCTTTTCATTACAACTAAATGATCAAAGAGACAAAAGAAAAATCGATCACGAGAACAAGCCCCAAAATATATCATTAAAATGATAAAATTTTGGTTCAAGATGTGACCAATTAAAAGTAAACTGACCTCTGTTCTGTACGCTCTGGATAATACTTGAACACGATTTAAAGGAAATTGTAGTCTGAGAATATTTTGTTTTTCGACTGAAGATGAAGAAAGCAAAACTCTAATTAACTATATCGCAAGCCCGTCTTCAGTTGAAAAGTCCAGGGTTTAGCCAGTCCCTGCAATTACAGTGAATAATATAACAAGTGAGATATTACCATCTTGCGCATAAAGGTTGTAGCTTTTATTTATATGGCTAGTGTAGTATGTAACTTACTTGGTGACATCATCAAGATGATCATCAAAATCTATGACGTCTTTCCATTTCTCAGACGAAATGTAATCTGACAAAACCACATTGGCGGATGGCTCTTTTAAGAGTAACTTGCATCAGCTCCAACCACTCTCCAGTTCTTGGAAGCATCCCTCACACAAAGCTAGAATATAGACACACAACATAAAGAATTACTAAACGAATAAATTGAAAAATTGACTAACATCTAAATCTAAATCCCGTATCTAAGTTTTTTTAATATATGTTCCTTACTTAATTGACTAACAGCTAAAGATCATATCTAAGGTATCCTCGTGAGTTAGAAATACAAACCTGCATCACAGGGCTTCGATCTTTACCCTTTGATAAGGCTTCAAGCTTCTTGTTATTCAACTACAAAACAGCAAACAATAAGAAACCTAGTGCTGTGATTGAAAAAGTAAAGGAATAAGAGATTCACACCAAGAGAATCGGTGCTTGAGGGAAGTAGAGAGAGATGTGATCACCAATGTTCTTAGCCACACCACAGACCTCCACGTCATCGAACCTCTCGTTGGCATGAAAGTAGCCAACAACACTCAAACCTTGAGCCACGTAATGCTCCTCTATCATGATGAGGGAGATTTCGAGAGGAGGAAGGAGGGGGAGGTTGGAGTGAAAGAGAGGCACGGAATCGGAGATCTCCACGACTCCTTCGTCCTTAGGGCTGATTCGACCGACGAGGACTCCGTTGACCGCCGCCGTCTTGTGGCGAAGGGAGTGGAGGACGAGTTTAATGTAGGCGTTCTGTGAGATCTCGTACTTCAACTCGCCGTTAGTTCCCGTCCCCATCTGACTCGATCGGAGACTCGCTGAGTTAGTCCTCGCCGGAGTAAGGTGGGATTTGAACAGAGTAGATTGTTTGTTAACGACAGTGGATCTTGATTCACTGAACCGGGTTCGGGTCGACCACATCCGCATTCATCCGATCTGTTTCGTCTGATTAATCAATTATCTTATCCGCTCTGTAGTTATCTAAATAATTATATATTTTTGACTGAATATCTGATTCGATCCATATAACTAAAATAAAATAATAAAAAATTATTATTTTATTATAAAATATAAATTTTTTTTAAGAACTCTAATAATTAAATTAGTTAATTTAATAAATAAAATTATTGTAAATCTCACATAAAATATAATAATGATATAATTCATATATATAATTTTAAATATATGCATATAACAGATCATATTATATATCCATTTTTAGTTTTATGATTTGATTTGTTTTCTATGGATACTACATATTATAATTTTTGTTTTGTAAAATTACGAATATCTGAATTTTTGTGTTGGAATCAAAATGAAAAAAACAAACAAAATTTATAGATATTTTGCTAAAAGAACAAAAAGAAAAGATATTTTGCTCACTTGTTTGAAAGAAAATATTGTTCGATTCAGTCTCTGGTGGTTCCATTCAGCTCGACTATTACTTAAACCGGAATTAAAAACCAAACCAGACCAAAAGTTAAACGGTTCCACAATGAGTGCAAATTTAGCCTCGACTGAGAAGGAAGTCGTCTAAAGAATACAGCTCAGCATTGACACAACAGGATGCGCTCCACAAATGCGACGTGTGACATGTTGTTTATGGCTTCTTCTTCTTAAATTAAATTTATAAACAACTGTATCAACAGCATAATTAACTTCTTAAAACAAAGTTAATTAATGCTAAAAAAAGATTTGTCAGGTTTTTATTTGTTCTTTTTAACTTTCTCTTGCTTACAGAATCGTCTCCCTCCACCTTTACCAATCTCCACCTTCCAGTCGCCTTGAGATTGGGAATCGATCGAAGCATCTGAATCAGTAAATTTTCATCTCTTAATCTTTTCAAAATTTTCATTTCATCTACTGTTATTAAGTTACATAACGTGATTCTATCTCTGAATCAGTTTTGGGATGTAAATGCTAATCAGAATAATTCTGGGATATAGATCGTTTTTTTTTTTCTGGGATCGATATAGCTTTTAAGTTACGACATGATTCGATTTAATCCGCATGAATTGTATAATTCGATTTCTTTTATGAATCTCTTAATCCAAATGGTTTTGCTTAAGTGGGGGAGGGGATTAAACTTTTAAGAGTTGGCAGTATTATTTTCTTTATCGTTCTAAACGATTGCTTTTGTTTCTGTTTATGTGGACATAAAGTAATTATGACAAAGTGACTCGAGTTTCTAGTGTGCAAGCAATGTCTTGTTCCTTTCTTATTGGGCTCTGGGAATTATACAACATTCTTTGTCTCATCCACCTGTCTTAACTACATAAGTACATCTTATGCCAAAAGATTAGACTGATTTCTTCTCATTTGCTTTTTTTTTTTAAATATTCCAGATAATCTCAGACATATTAGAAAATGGTGTACAGGTGTTATTCTTTTATAACTCTTCATATGTTTATGCCTTTCACTTGGCAAAACTTTTTATTTTATTTTTATTTATTTTGCAGGCATGAAGAGTTTTGATTTGCATTAAATCATGGCGCAGTGCATAGACGGTTTCAAGCATTTATGCACCTCTGTTTTAGGGTGTTTTGATCTTGATTTGTATAAACAACCTGGTGGCCTTGGTGACCCTGAATTGCTTGCCAGAGACACTGTTTGTATGCCACATCATCTTCTCTATTCTTTTTTTTTTTCTTTTTTTAAATACGATTCTATGGAAATATCATTAGAGGAATGATAATAATCATTCTTGAATTTGTTTCTGGTGCAGTTAGTGTGAGTGAAATAGAAGCTCTTTATGAGCTGTTTAAGAAAATCAGCAGTGCTGTGATTGACGATGGACTAATCAACAAGGTATAGCTTACTTGTGTTGACCCTTTTCATCATTCTTTAGTTACTTGTAGCTTACTCATCTCTTGTTTGTTTCAGGAAGAGTTTCAGTTGGCTCTGTTTAAGACCAATAAAAAAGAGAGCTTGTTTGCAGATCGGGTAATGCTTCTTTCTTCGTCATCATGAAGTGTTTCATAAACCCATTTTTGGTTGCAAAGTAGTGCTATGTGATTTGGTTTTTGTAGGTTTTTGATTTGTTTGATACAAAGCACAATGGAATACTAGGGTTTGAGGAGTTTGCTCGTGCTCTCTCTGTCTTTCACCCTAATGCGCCTATAGATGACAAAATTCACTGTACATCCCTAATAGCTTCTTGAAAAAAACATATCCCCATCAATTTTTGATTTCAGATTCATGGTACTTACTTATACATTGTTTTTTGCAGTTTCATTTCAGCTATATGATCTTAAACAACAAGGGTTCATCGAACGGCAAGAGGTAAAGCTTGTAAGGGTGTTCATTTTAAACCCTCTAGACCGCAATTTATCGTCCTCACCAATGTTGTGTCACAGCTGAAACAAATGGTTGTGGCTACGCTTGCTGAATCTGGAATGAACTTGAAGGATACTGTCATTGAGGATATAATCGACAAGGTTATTTTGTTACATCTTTTTCCTCTTTGACCAATGTCATTTTCGTTGAAAATGAATTCTCCTGAATTTTTGATTGTGCAGACGTTTGAAGAAGCAGACACAAAACACGATGGGAAGATTGATAAAGAAGAGTGGAGAAGCCTCGTTCTTAGACATCCCAGCCTGCTCAAGAACATGACTCTTCAGTATCTCAAGTGAGTTTCTACTTTCTATCTATTTATGTAAACCAGGATTGGATCTATACATAACACAAGTGTCAAGTGCTTCTCCGGTTTCTTTTTCTTTCTGGATGATATATTGTAGTGAACAAAGGTGGTGATCTTGTTGTGTCTTTGCTTGCAGGGATATCACGACTACGTTTCCAAGCTTTGTGTTCCACTCTCAGGTTGAAGATACCTGATGATGAGGAACAAAAACAGCAAGCATTATATGTTTTTTTCTTGTTCATTTGTTTCATTGAGTTATCTGATGTGAAGCAAAATACAAATGAAATTTCTATGATTTTTGTTTGTGTGAATCCTATCTCTCTTTTCGATTCTGTCTCTTTGATCAGACCTGTTTGTAGGTACAACGTATGCATCTTGGTATATGATCTGTAAAGTTTTCAACTTCATTGATCCAAACAAGTATAGGGGTTTGCTTGTCTTTTGTTATATTTGATGAATTGGGATATGATCATATGAATAAAGCCAAGAAGCAACGATGGTTAAGATCTTTTAGAAATGTTCCTGACCTCTTACACTATTCACTCCAAATGAAGTATGGAAAGCAGAGCTTTAAGGGAAGGAGACGTGACTGTACTTAGAGAAAGGGAAAGATGACCACATGACACCAAACCTCTATACAATAATAACAGATTCAAACCATCAGAGAGACATGGAGATTGAGATCAATAAAGAGAATCATTAACGCTAACCCGTCATCAAAACATACACATCATAAAGCGAGAATCCTCCAATATCGTTTCAGTATAAACTGCTTCTCTATCTCTTTTTTTCATTCTGTTAACTTGAAGAGACGCAACACAGTGAACCACAAGTATCAAGAGCATTATCTAACTCATGAATGCCTTCTACTGGCCACTGTCATAACTTCTAACCAGCCAAACATAATAACCAGTCTAGAATTGCTAGAACAAAGTTTCCTCCTTGAAGCAAAACACATCAAAACATAACACCACTTACTTCCGAGAAACCATTAATAATACTCTCTAGAAGAAGAGAGAAAACTCTGAGATAATAGTTCCAAACGATAAAAAACAAACAGAAAAGTCAAGAAAAAACCCATTATTAACTGCAACCCTTATTCAACTTTTTAATCAACTTCTTCCATCTTGCTACCTTCAGCATCAGCGTCATCTTCAAGAGGAGGCATCTCTGCATCACCTTCAACAGCATCATCTTCATCGATGCTCAGATCCTTGACAGACTTGTCATTCTTATCAGCTTCAGTTCTCTTCCTCAACTCCTCCATGATCGCATTCTCGGGATTGATCTCCATCGCCTTCTTGCTCGACATGTAACCCGCCATGCTGCTATCTCTCAAAGCTTGTGCTTTCATGATCCTCTACATGTTTGCTGTCCAGCCGTATTCGCCAGTCACAAGACAGCACGGCGAATCAACAACACGGTCAGAGACGATAACCTTCTCCACTTTGTCTCCCAACACGTCCTTGATCACTTTGCAAAGCCCTTCAAACTTCTCCTTTAGCTCTTCCTTTTTCTTCTTCTCGCCCTCTGACTCGTCGAGTTTCAATCCTTCCTTGGTTGCAGACACAAGCTTCTTCCCTTCAAACTCCTTGAGCTGGCCAATAGCATATTCGTCGATTGCATCAACCATGTAAAGAACTTCATACCCTTTCTTCTTGAGATTCTCCAGGAATGGAGAGTTCTCCACAGCCTTCTTGCTCTCACCGGTGATGTAGAAGATATCGTTCTGACCTTCCTTCATCCTCGTCACGTAGTCCTTGAGACTCGTCAGTTCATCACCGCTCTTGGTGGAGTGGTAACGGAGTAGCTCAGCAATCTTGGTCCTGTTCTAAGAGTCCTCATGGATACCGAGCTTCAGATTCTTGGAGAAAGCTACGTAGAACTTGTTGTAGTCCTCCTTGTTCTCAGCAATCTCAAAGAAGAGCTCCAGGCACTTCTTCACGAGGTTCTTGCGGATGACCTTAAGGATCTTGTTCTGCTGCAATGTCTCTCTCGAGATGTTGAGAGGAAGATCTTCAGAGTCAACAATACCTTTCACAAAGCCTAGCCACTCGGGGATGATGTCCTCGCAGTTATCCATGATGAAAACACGACGGACATAGAGCTTGATGTTGTTAGGCTTCTTCTTACCGTCAAAGAGATCAAAAGGAGCTCTCTTTGGAACAAAGAGAACAGCCTTGAACTCGAGCTGTCCTTCGACAGAGAAATGCTTGACAGCCAAATGCTCTTCCCAGTCGTTACTGAGACTCTTGTAGAAAGCAGCGTACTCCTCCTTGGTGATCTCCTCAGGCTTCCTCATCCAAATAGGCTTCTGCTTGTTAAGCAAATCCCACTCGTGAGAAACCTCCTTAATCTTCTTCTTTTTCTTCTCTTTCTCCTCATCTACTTCCTCCACCTTGCCTTCCTCATCCTTCTTCTCCTCCTCGTCCTCGTCCTCGTCATCAGAAATCTCCTTCTCAACAGTCTTCTCAACCCACAAGGAGATATGGTAGCTTATAAACTCAGAGTGCTTCTTGACCAAATCCTTAAGCCTCCGCTCCTCAAGATACTCCAACTGATCCTCCTTCAGATGAAGCGTCATCTTCGTACCCCTGCCATGACTCTCGCCGGAGGTATCTCTCGTAACGGTGAAAGAACCACCAGCCTGAGACTCCCACACGTACTGCTCATCATCGTTATGCTTGGTGGTGACGATGACCTTGTCAGCAACCAAGTAAGCAGAGTAGAAACCAACACCAAACTGACCAATAATGCTGACGTCAGCACCAGTAGCCAAGGCCTCCATGAACTCCTTGGTGCCAGACCTAGCAATGGTCCCGAGGTTGTTGACCAAATCAGCCTTGGTCATACCGATTCCACTGTCGAAGATGGTTAAGGTGTTGTTAGCCTTGTCGGGGATGATGTGGATGAAAAGCTCAGGCTGACCATCGAGCTTGCTCTTGTCCGTCAACGACTCGAACCTAATCTTGTCCAACGCCTGTTAACATCCAATCAACAATTAACACGTGTACAAGCAATTGAACCAACTAGAGGAAACTGTATAGAGATCGCTACTTCAATTCTATAATAATCGGTATAGAGAAGAGTAACTATTGAAGTTAAACTTGATTTTGTGCTATGCTTAATTATGTACCAATAAATTCTTATTGGACTAAACCCAAAATTAAGCTTAAATTCTAGAATCTTTCTAGAATTATCATCACCTCCTCAAATAGAAAAATATCTAGATATTGTAGTAGAAAAATCTAGAGAATAAAGAAAAATCTAGGAAATAAAGAGGTTGTAATAGAACCATCTAGATATTTGTAATAGAGTTTAGGAGGCTATAAATACCTCTTCATCCTCTCATTTGTAACAACACAAGAAGTTGAACAAGTAAAGTATAAGAAAGTTTTCTTAAAGAAAGAGTGTTCTACTCAAAGTTCTCTAAATCTCTTTGAGAGTTCTTCCATATTATTCTTCATACTTGGAAGTCTTCTTGTTTCTTTCGGATTTTCGGGTATTACGGTATTGGGCTAGTGCTAAGCACTATCAAGGGTGGTTTCCTTACATGGTATCAGAGCCAAGCTAATCTTGTGCTCATCAAGATCGGTTTTTAAAGAGAGCTCGGGTCTATTCTAAGTATGGAATCAACGGGTCGTGTTGTTGGATTGGGAATGGAAATCCTAAACCAATCTAACTACCGGTTATGGAAGTCATGCATGGAGTCATACCTGGTGAGTGAGGACTTATGGGA
>NC_027749.1:10328253-10328587 GCF_000695525.1 Brassica oleracea var. oleracea | reverse complement strand
CATCCTCCTATTCCGGGTTTCGCTACATGTTGCTGTTCGTAGATGATTTCTCACGGTACACCTGGGTATACTTTGTGAAGAAAAAAACAGAAGTATTTCAAAGATTTCAAGAATTCAAGGTTACCGTGGAAGGAGAGTTTGGCCGGAAGCTAAAGACTCTAAGGACGTATAATGAAGGAGAATTCATGTCAAAAGAGTTTCTCTCTTTTTGCCAAAAGAATGGTATTAAGAGAGAATATACATGTCCGTATACACCTCAACAAAATGGAGTAGCAGAAAGAAAAATTAGACATCTAACTGAGACGTGCAGAAGTTGGCTACCTGATAGGAATTT
>NC_027749.1:10326830-10328006 GCF_000695525.1 Brassica oleracea var. oleracea | reverse complement strand
GTTTCATCCTACTATGGACCACATCAAGTCTTAGATGAACAAGATGGTTCAGGTTCCTCTAAGACTAATGAACAAATTATTCAAGTTTCAAGTGATAATGAAAGCTTTGAAAAGGAGACTTAAGGTGAAAGGGGGAGCGATGACCAATATGAAGAAGATGAGCATGATCATGGTTCTGTCGCCAATCAACGACCAAAAAGGAACATTGTCAAACCCGCTCGGTTCAGAGATGAAAGGTTCGTCACCACTTACTCTTGTTACTTTGCAGCTCCTCTAGATGAAGATGAACCATCATCTTATGAAGAAGCAAAAGGAGTTCATGAGTGGGTGATCGCAATGAAGGAAGAGGTTGATGCTCTCATGAAAAATGAAACATGGGATTTGGTTCCGAAACCAAAGGATGCTCAACCCGTTTCTTGTAAATGGGTATATCGACTAAAGAGAAAGGAAGATGGGAGCATTGATAGATACAAAGCAAGGTGGGTTGCTCGAGGATTCTCTGAGAAGTACAGAGAAGATTATGATGAGACCTTCAGTCCAGTAGCAAAGATGACTACGGTACGCTCACTTTTATCGCTAGCTGCAAGCTTTAGATGGAAATTATGGCAGTTAGATGTGAAGAATGCTTTTCTCTATGGTAAGCTTGATAAAGAAATATTTATGGAACAACCACCTGGTTTTGAATCACAAGAGTATCCTAACCATGTATGCAAGCTAAAGAAAGCCTTGTATGGGTTAAAACAAGCTCCACGGGCTTGGTATGGAAAGCTTGCTCAATTTCTTCAGTTTTGCGGGTATATGGCATCAAGTGCTGATTCAAGCCTATTCTTCAAGAGAAGTGGAAGAGTTCATGTAGTAGTTCTCCTCTACGTGGATGATATGATCATTACTGGAAATGACGATGCTGAAATTGCTCGTCTACAAGAGGATATGTCGGTGAGGTTTGAGATGAAGAAGTTAGGTGAGCTGAATCACTTTCTTGGTCTAGAGGTCGAGAGGGTAAAGGATGGAATATTCATCGGCCAACAAGGTTATGCGAAAAGGATTGTTGACAGGTTTGGAGTACACCAAGGAAAGGTACGTTCCACTCCACTAGATACTAACATAAGGCTCAAACGCGATGAAGGATCATTGTTAGCCAATCCTCGACCTTATCGCTCTCTTGTTGGAAGTCTT